>NW_006921699.1:6922165-6955480 GCF_000298275.1 Orycteropus afer afer | reverse complement strand
AAAGAAAGAAAACTCTATCCAGACATCCTGCCTTGTATCCAAGCATCAGCAGAATTCTCAGGGGCAGGGGTGGGAACATTTGTATCTTTAAGAGGTGAACCAATCTATGCTCCATCCAGGTCAAAGGAGTCACCTTCATCTTTCTCTGTCTCCTCTCCATGAAACTGTGGGCCCCTAAACATATCATGGAGTTCACCAAATGACACAGACCTCATTTCACAAAACATGTACCCACACACACACTCACAAACACACACACACACACTTATCCTGCCTCTCCCCAAATCTGATCTTCACTACCACCAGAAGAGGGGAGAAGACAAGGCAACTGGTCACCATTTCCCAGAGACACAAAGGGCCAAATGTCTCTCAAGTTATGGAGCTACTTTGCAACCAAACAGTTTGAGATTGCAAGCCCCTTGGCTTTGATCTCTCCTTCTGTAAAATGGGTGACTAAGCTGAGCCAGGGCATGAGCATCTCAGAGCTTCAGCACTTCCCTTCCCAGAGGAAGGCAGAACTGCCCAGTAGAAACATTGTGTACCCCAAGCCCCTAGGTGGTGGCCCAAAAGCAGCTCTAACTGGTGAAGGGGGAAGGGAGTGATGCACAGGGGATTGGGAGGAAAAAAAAAAAAAACATCTTGCAGGCCCCCAGTGGGAGTCACATTTGTTGTTGTTGTTTGCCGTCGAGTCGGCCCCAACTCATAGCGACCCCTCCTTGGGTTTCCGAGGCAGTATCACTACGGAAGTAGGATTGCCCAACCTTCCTTCCGAGGAGTGGCTGGTGAAGTCACATAGATCACTTGAAATTTTCTATTAAAAAAATCAAACCCACTGCCATGTAATCAATTCCAATTCACAGTGACCCTATAGGACAGAGTAGAACTGCCCCATAAGGTTTCCAAAGCTGTAAATCTTTATAGAAGCAGACTGTCTCATCTTTCTTCCATGGAGCGACTGTAGGTTCAAACCGCCAACCTTTTGGTTAGCAGCTGAATACCCTAACCACTGCACCATTTAAATATTAAAAAGAAACAAGTGAGATTAAGTTTAACAACATATTTTACTTAATCTGAACTATTAAAAATCTTATCATTTCAAAATACAATCTATATAAAAATTATTGGGATATTTCAGAGCCTTTTTATCACACTAAGTCTTTGAAACTGGTGTGTGTTTTACCCTTAGAACATGTGTCAGTCTGGACTAAATACATGTCAAGTTCTCATTAGCCAATGTGGCTAGTGGCTCCCAAACTGACAGGTCTAATTGGAGCTTGGGATGGGGATATTGAGCCTCCCTGGCTGGAGTCCCTCCCCCTATACCTAATTTTCCAAGCTTAGAACTGTGGATGAATGCCCTGCTCCTTACTTAAAATGATTATAATTATTAAGTATAAAATGATAATTATGATTGATTGAATCTTTAATATGTATTTGGCACATGCTTCCCAATAATCATGTGAGACAGGATTTTACAAAGGAGAAAAATGAGGCACAGAAGGGCAAATCATCTGTCCAAGGCCACACAGCTCTCAGGTGGTAGAGGTGCGATTGGAACCCAGGCAATCTGTCCCCAGGGCTTTAGCACCAATTTACTATTCCACAGTGTCTTCTCAATACCATCTTTCCTTCCCTCCCCCTTGGTCACACCACAAACTGCCCAGCTGGGGCAGGGTAGTGCCAGGAGAACAGCTCTAGCCTGCTCCCTTCCTTCCTCCCACTGGTCCCCAAACCTCCACAACCAACCTGGGACCCAGGCCCAACTCCAGCCCACTCTCACTCACCGCCACCTGGAAGAGCTGGCAAGCTCAGGCCCAGGAGGAGCAAGGAGCACCTCCACTCACAGCCTGGTAAAAGGGTTAATTAAATACCCAGCATGCCCCCCCCATACCACAACTGGGGAACCCAGCCACCTCATCATCCTGCTGCCAGCCAACAGGCTTGAGTAATGCCACACAGAATTCGGCAGCGGGCAAAGCAGGGTGAAATCCCTCTTTATAGAGTTATTTTTGCTGTGGAATTTTCACTGGCCTGTAAAATATTTTTATATTTATTACACGTTTAACGGGAGCTCCTAGAATCAACAGGGTGTAAATAATGAAAAGTAGGGCAGTAAAGGCCCCAATAAACCTCGCACCAGCCCTTTGATGCTCCCTGCAAGCTCTGGTTTCTTCTTCCTCCCCAGACCCTGTCCTTTTGCCCTGGAGCAAGCCCAGAAGGCTGGTGGACCTTCAGGAAGCCCATCTTTGGCTCTCAGAAATTAGGCTCACCCATTGGCAGCTGGGGCTTTGCCACTGGCAGAGTTCATTGAATGTGCTGACAGGAAATGGGTCTACTTTGTGCCCAGTCCATCCAGTGCTCATGGGAGCTGGGCCAGGAAGAGGTGCAAGAGACCTTGATAAGAGCCACTACTTCCCTCAACCCTGTGACCTCCAATGTCTCCCATATTCCTGGGTCCCAACATCAGCTCCAAGAGCTCAGACACACACTGGAACATACTGTTCTCAAGGCCACAGGGGCTCACTGGAGAACCAGAAGACTTAGGAGAAAATGCTCTATCCACAAATACTAAATGTGGTGGGCTCCGTGTCACTTGGCTCACTGTGCCTGCATCCTGTGCCCACAAAGGCTCACAGATCCTCTATCTCCACCCCACTCCTCATACCCCCCTTATACCATCTGCAGGACAAAATCCCAGGGGGAGCAGCAGCACCTCAGACCCTGTCTCAGGCAGGAACACGGAGGCACAGAGAGGGAAGAGACCCATCCAGAGGGTGAGTGCCAATGAGTGATAGAGCCAGGACTACCTCCAGAGCTACACATCCTGTGCCCAAGGGAAGACATCTAACCTGAGCCCCTCCCCAGGCAGGAATTGTTCTCTTCTCATGCCACCCCTGCCTCTGCCTGATGGGGATCCCAGTGATCCTACAACCCAACCCTCTCCATTCTGGATCATCTGATGGTCAGCAGCCCTGCTCCATACTGAACCCAAGCCTTCTTCCCCAAAGCTAAGCCCAGCCACCTGCTTCCCCTCTCTCGTGTGCTCTTCACATACCTGGAAACAGGTTAAGTGTACCCAGACCATCCCCATATCCCACAGTCTCCCCTAATGAGGTACCCCTACTCCTCACAGCTCCAGGCTGCTTATGTCTCTGTTACAACTAGGCACCCACCTCCAGGAAAACACCCTGTCACCTCATCCAACCAAGAAAACAAATGTCTATTCATGCAGCTGGAGGTGGCCTTCATGGCTGTTTGTGGTTTTTTCAAGCACTCACACATAGCACATGGCTCTGGTAGCATACTGGCTAAGACACTTGCCTGCTAACCAGAAGGCTGGCAGTTCAAACCCACCAGCCACTCCTCGGAAGGAAGGTTGGGCAATCCTACTTCCGTAGTGATACTGCCTCGGAAACCCAAGGAGGGGTCGCTATGAGTCGGGGCCGACTCGACGGCACATAACAACAACAACAACAGTTCACCTAAACTTTGGGGCCAAAATCCCTGCTATTGCACCTGGTCTGCCCCCACCAAGGACTCATGGGAATTGATTTCTTGAACCTAAATGTAAGCCTTTGCATTTATTCTGAGTAAAATCCAGCCCCCTCACCAGGGCCACACCGCAGCCCCTGAGGCCTCCTCAGCACCAACCCAGTCCAAACTGCCACTTCCTAGCACAGCAGCCTCAGCATGTCAACAAGACCACACAAAGCGCCAGTACTTCATTGCAAATGAACAACACCCAGCCACACTGACTGGAATGACATCCACGGATCTGCCCCACCAAGAGAAGCCGCTCTGGGCCTTGCACAGAGGGAGGAATTCCTGTAGGGCTGCAGTTGGAACAAATGTGAGGGTGAAGGGTGTGCTGCCCCGCGGCTCTTCAGACACGAGTCAGACTGGAGCGGCTGCTCTCTGGGGACAGATCAGACAGCAGCTCCCGCCTGCAGCTGCCATACCACCAGGAGATTCTTGTCTCTCAACCCTTGATAATTATAGTCCCTGGTGCTCGGTTAACACCCGTGTCATCACAGGGTGTTGGAACAAGGAGAGGCTGAGTGAAGAAAATTAAACAACAGCACTTAACAAGTGGTCCATGCCCTGTGGCAGGCACTGAGTGAGGCCAAAGGGGACTGGCCCACCCGGGAGGAGCCCTCCCTCAGGGCAGGTAGGAGCATGTGGCTCAGGGCAGGAGGCAGGGAGGTCATGGTAAGAAGGGCCAAGAACCCATTTTGTGCTTGGAGGAAGCTAGACTTGGGGGGGGGGTGGACTATAAGGGCCCCCTTTCTGGAAAGGGGATGCCGGAAACATTCTTCCACACAGGGGAAGCTAGGCAGGACCCATTGCTTCTGCACTCAAGAGGGGCTACCTGGACGTCAACAGAGTCTTCAGCACCCTTCCATCCTCCTAAGGAAGCAGGCCGGGGAGAAACGGGGATCATGGGGGACTATGCCCAGGGCCTTTCCCAAGTTGTGCTGTCTTTGCCCACCTCAGCCCTTCTATCTGGTCCCAGAGCCCAGGGAGCTGGCAACCCAGCAACATTGTTGCTGAGGCCCCCTACGCAGTCTTCTGTTGCCAAGGGACTTCACTCATACGGAGTCCAAATCCCCAGAGAGCTTCAGCACCAAGCACTCGGTCTCTATCTCCTGCCCAACACTCCAGAGTCATGCAGTCAATCAACAAGCAGTGAGGTATGCCAGCTGCATTAAGGGGACTTGTAGAAGCCAGGGCGTTTGAAGAATCCTTCCCCAGACCTGGTGCTGGTGCCAGCCACCCATGCAATCCAGCTCCTTCCAATCTCCCCATACAACCAAACTAAAGCCTCATGATGAGGGCCAGACACACAACAGACTGAGCTACAAAGCCAGAGTGTTAACTCTTTATCTGCTGCCAGCTCCTATGCAAGTACTTTGCACCATTATCATTTAACCCACCTAACCATGACTATAAGTGAGAAAACCTAGGGGGTTCCGAGAGGTTAAATGGCTTGTCTGAAGTGGTGTAGCCCAAATCTGACAATGTCCAAACCCCATCTGAGAACCAACTGAGCCCTTTATAAAGGACAGCTCAGGGACACCTCCGGACAATCTCTCCAAGCCCCCAGTTCCCAATGCAGGCCCCAGCTGTCACCCTCCTGCTGTCCCAAGCTCCATATGAAATGACTTCCCCAAGCACCCGCCCAAAAACAGGCCCTGAGCATACTCAGGCTTCTCAGCACCCGCCATGAGACAGAACACATGTTTTCTGTGTTTCCCTCCTCCTGCTGCCCCAACATGCTGGAGATATTATTATTATTTATTATTTGCTGAGTGCTGACAGCATGCTGAGCATCAGGCCCAGGAGCCCAAGCCCTGCCAACACGGCTTGCAGTAAGCCAGCCAACACGACACGGCTCCCAGTGACTGAGACACACATGCAGCCGCCAGGCTGGCTACTCCTGTCCTCATCTCTGAAAGCCTCTTCTCCTGCCCACAAGCCCCAGCAGCAGACACCCCTTCATGCTTCCCACACACAGGAAGTGTCTTCAGTCCGAGCAGCCAGATATTCCAGGGGCCTCCAAGGAGAAGTGGAGGAATCATTCAGTGCTGCCATCATGGCTCAACACACACCCTCCATCTGCTGGCAGCTGTGGCAGATACTAAGAGAAACCAAGCAGAATGGCTGGGTCACCAGCCACTCCTCTCCTCGGCACCCAGCTCCCCTCCTCAGGACAGAGGACCGGAGACTACAGTAAGCTCCCAGGGATATGGAGAATCCCAGGGGCCCTGTCCTGGGAAGCAGAGCCAAGACCATGGTAAAACAAGTGCAACAATCACCTCCCACACAAAACTGAAGGGAGCACCAAAAACACTCAGTAATCTAGACAAAAAATATATTTTGTTTAATGCAATATTTTTAAAAAGCAAAATTATTCAAAAATGATGAACAAAATACAATACCAAAATTTTAAGGAAATAAAGAATCAGTATTATTGATTTTTCCTTTGCCTCAGGCTCTAATTTGGCTTGACATGGCACTGCTGGGAAAGTCGCAAGGACTAGGAGAGCTTGCCCCAGCCCATCTTCTGCACTGGTGGCACCCTCATCACCCAATAGCAGCATCATGGTCAGCACCCTCACTTCCTGAGGGAGGCCTCATAGAGAAGGCCATCACCCTATCCTGAGGGGGCTTCCTGGAGAAGGAAGTACCCACAGGTCAGAGACAGCCCACGGGTGAGACAAGGAAAAGATCTGCCTTGGGGTGCCTGTGCTGCTCAGCTACACAGTGCATTCCCATTCCCATTCAGAAATGCACCCCCAGCCCAGGGGCTCAGAGGCACTGTCACTTGCTTGAGGGTACAACCAGGCCCCTCAAGGACACTCTGTGTGTCCCTATTTCCTCTCAGCTCCCTCCCCCATAGTGTGTCCAGCTCAGGGCCCAGTCATGTTGCAGAAGAGATCTTTGCAGAATCCCACTCTCTGGGTTGGGAGGAGCACCCAAGAAGAGCAAACCTCACTGCCAAGCTATCCCCATCAACTGGAAGCTCCTTGAAAGCAGGACCACATTTACTCAACCGCTCTCCTCAGACCCAGCTCAATTCAGGCCTGGACCTGTCCGAGGTGCTAGTGACACGGACCCAGTAACTTAACATAGGTCGTCAGGGCCTAGGAGCAGGGTAGGGGCTCCCCCAAGTCTTTAAACCCCTCCTGGGCTTCCTCTGTTCTCTGTTGCCTGCCTGCCCTCCAAGCATCCCCACACAGTGAATGCCCACCACCAGGTTCAAGGGAGCTCTGGTAGCATAGTGGCTAAGACACTTGCCTGCTAACCAGACGGCTGGTGGTTCAAACCCACCAGCCACTCCTCGGAAGGAAGGTTGGGCAATCCTACTTCCGCAGTGATACTGCCTCAGAAACCCAAGGAGGGGTCGCTATGAGTCGGGTTTGACTCGACGGCACATAACAACAACAACAACAGGTTCAAGTGACAGTAGGGAACCCAAATGTACTCACAGAAGAGTGGGGCCCTAGGTGTTCACAACAGAAAGGTCAAATCTCTCCTGAGTACTCACATTCACCCAACTCCCCCGGAGAAGAGGACCACCATGAGTTCAGAGCCGCTTGCCCCACTGAGGATGCCAAGGCTGACTACTGGGGAGGGAGGAGGAGAGCCCTGGAAGCCTCACGGGGCTTGGTCTAAGCATCCAAGGCTCCGACCCTGAGGCTTTCATGCATCCATTCGACAGCACTGTTTCTGCACCAGACCCTACTATCCCTACAGCTCCTAGTGGGATTCCGTGCACAGTAGGTGCTCAATTCTGCTGCCTGCTGCAGCGACTGATCTACAGAAAACTTCCCTGGGCCAGGCTGCAGCATTCGGTCATCCAGACGACCAGTTTGACTCAAGCCTTCACAAGAGTGTGAGTCTCCAAGCGCCAGCAAGAGCTGTGCGAGCCTGGGAGATACCATCGCTAAAACACTCGGATCTGTGTAGTGCGCAGTGATTCACAGCCCAAGACATCCCTCCCGGGGCTACCGGGGAATTATCATCCCCACCATCTTCAATTACTAGGCTTGTCACTCATCTCCAGCCATCAGAAGGAAGTGAGTGAGGAGATTAATGTCTTTTTAAAAACTGCTTTCATCCCTTAAAAGGATTCCTCCACAGATGTCATTTGCATTTCTAAGAGGAAAGCCAGGCAAAGAAGCAACTCAGAGACTCAGCTGCTTCCCCACCCCCTCAGCCATCTTTAGTCGTTGGTGTCCCTCCCGAGGCTTTCCAGAGCTGTGAGGCTATGCCAGGAAACCTTTCCAGCTTCCCCAGAATCCAACCAATCCCCTTAGATTGATCTGGGCTATTCTGATAGAAGAGAAAGGGGCAAACAGTGCCCCAAGTCCAACAATTCCACAAAACAGCTCCTCAGGCATTTCCCTCAGGAATCCCTGCCCAGTCCCATGTCTTCACCTAAGGCATGCCCACTTACCCTGAATGGGGGAATGGACATTGAGAACTAAGACAGAAAAGCTCATGAGGGGCCTCAAAGACCAGACAGGTCTCTCCCCTCACCAGTGTGCTTCCAACTATTAATGTTAACTCATTAAAGAACCGCTGCCCTAGCTTTGACCCTCCACCTTCTGAATCACCCATAGTATTAACCTATGTTCTCCAGAGATTTAATGTTGAGTGTGTAACTCAGTCAAAAGCTTAGTCTTTCAGTCTGTCCAAACAGAGAGCCCTGGACAGACAGAAGGCATAGGGTCCTCAGGAACACCCCAGGCCACTCCAGGACTCAAGGTAAATACCAGCAGGTGTTGGTACCCCCAGGATTTGTGTAACATTGGACTAAACATTAAAACCATGTGAATCGACTCAGCCAGGCTCCATGGCAGTAGGGACTGCTGTACCTCTAGTGCCTAGCACAGGGTTGACAGGCTTAACAAGTGAGAGCATCTTATTGGAGGGGATAGGCAGAGAAAAAGGAACTCCTGCCCCCTGCATGACAGTCATTGGGGGGAAAGGACAGGAAAACATAAAAACATGCCAAGATGTGTCACTAAGACAAATCCAGGAAAGTCACCACTCTGATGGAATCCCTGAACTCCAGCGGCCATACAACCAAGCAAGGTCCCTAAGAGTCATGAGTACCAGAATCCAATGGGTATGGTTGGTTTCTCTTCCCAGTGGACAAACATCACCTTCCCACCTGGTAAGAAAGAAGCAAGAGCGTGGGCGATCTTGAGAGTCTGTCTGGATCCATTCAAATCCCAGCCTGTCTGCTTGCTAGCTATGTGATCTGAGCAAGACTTACCTTTCCTGTGTCTCCATTTCCTCACCTTTAAAATGAGGTGATAACAGCACCTATCTCTTGGGTTAGAAGAGGAGTAAATGGGTTAATACATGGAAAGCACTCAGTATAGTGCCTGGCACTTGGTAGGTGCTTGGTAAGTGTAAGCTGACACTGTTTGCTATCATTATCCTGTGTCCTTCTCCAGGGAATAGATCCTCCCACTTGCTTCATCGGCATTCAGTAATCACTCTTCTCTATGTGACAACATCCAACCGCTATTTACAGAGAATTATGGCTTGTGCCAGGAACACAGAGGAAAGTTACCAAGGTCCAGTGGGAAAAGTAGGCACAACACTCTGAGAATATGAGACACAGATATCCACCAGTGGGACTAGAGGAGTAGCTTGAGAAGTCATTCTGGTATCTCAGCATAAAACAAGGTTTTTCTGACCAAAAGACATTTGGGTTTTGAAGGCTGAATAGGAGTTTACCAGGTAAATCTTGCCCAGCCCATAGCAGATGCTCCAGAAATAGCTGGTGACTAAACCAGGCAGAATAGAAGGGCATTCCGGCCAAAGGAACTGAGAATTTATGGTGGGTTCAAGAATAGAGGAGAGGATGGGCATGATTTGACTAGAGCCCTCTCGTATATAGATAAAAGTAGGAAATTAGGTGGAGCCAAGCTGGGGAATGGTACTGAATACCACATTCAAAGGTCTTGGCTTTACTTCACAGGCTCTGCAGAGTTAAATCAGAAGGACAGTGAGAACTCAGAGCTGTGTTCAGAAAGATGGCTTGACCTGCAAATCAGGAGACATAAAACTAAAGACAAAAGACCAGGAAGAGGCTGTAGCAGCCTTGCCTTCCTGTACCAACTGAGCCTTACTCCCCATTTATCCCTGGATTTTCTTCCCAGTAGAGAGGTTCTCAAGTTCATACCTCCAGGGACCCCACACTCCAGCTACTCCAGGTCTAGGGCATGGTACCCAATGCTGCCTACTATTAGAAGAGACCCTCAGCCAAGACATTTTGGGAAAACATTCACACCTATATCCAAGTCCCCAACTGACAGACACAATTGGGCCCAGGGACAAGTTCAAGACACAAACTGGAAATTCTGAAGACAAACTGGCTTCTGGAATTCCAGCTGACTCTTTAACACTTCGGGAGCTCTGGTAGCATAGTGGCTAAAGCACTTGACTGCTAACCAGAAGGCTGGCGGTTCAAACCCACCAGCCACTCCTCGGAAGGAAGGTTGGGCAATCCTACTTCCATAGTGATACTGCCTCGGAAACCCAAGGAGGGGTCGCTATGAGTCGGGGCCGACTCGACGGCACATAACAACAACAACTTTAACACTTCAGGCCTGTGGCCTTCCTTCTCCTCACCCCGCAAAGGTGCCCTTCTCCTCTGCTCAGTCCAGGCATGCTGGCTAGAGGATTTCTTTTCAAACACAGGTTGTGATGTTCCACATCATGGACACTTGAGAATCCCCGTGTTGCTCTGTGAATTATCCAGCTCAGCTCCCAAGCTGTGCTCTGATCTCACCAGCCTGGCTGAGATGCTGCCAGCACTGCCAACACCACCCTGACCGTCTGCCCAGCAGCTGGGGCCACACTTTGGCAGCTGCCCCAACAGGCACTAAAATTAAGTGACCCATTAGACCCAGGACACAATGATCACAGGCAGGCCACCAAAGCTTCCCCAGGAAGTTATTCTCCCAGCCCAGTTTCCCTTTTTTGCCCAGAGAAACTGAAGCCTGGAGAAGGGCAGGGACCACCAAAGTGGTGGGAAACTGGATTTTTGTTTATTCATTTAATAATCGCTCCTGAGGATGAATAGTGGCTAAGGCACTTGACTGCTAACCAGAAGGATGGCGGTTCAAACCCACCAGCCACTCCTCGGAAGGAAGGTTGGGCAATCCTACTTCCGTAGTGATACTGCCTTGGAAACCCAAGGAGGGGTCGCTATGAGTCAGGGCTGACTCGACGGCACATAACAACAGGAGAAATTAAAAATATATGCCATGAAGAGGTAAGAGAATGAAAATACTACCATCCCACCACCTAAGCTGATCTCCACTTGCATTCTGAGGTGCTTCCCTCCTTCTCTGAGATTATTTTACACAACTAAATGCATATTCTATAGACAATTTGGGAGGTCTGGTGGCGTAGTGCCTAAAGTGTTTGACTACCAACCAGAAGGCTGGTGGTTCAAACCCACCAGCCACTCCCCAAAAGGAAGGTTGGGCAATCTACTTCCATAGTGATACTGCCTCGGAAACCCAAGGAAGGGTCACTATGAGTTGGATCGACTTGACGGCAGTGAGTTTGGTTTTTCATTTCATAGACAATTTATTAAAAATGTTCTCTCCAATTAGAAATATTTTGGCAATTCATTAAAAATTATTCATATACATCAATTTGAATCAAGGTATGATATTCCATTTTAATAATGTGCCATGATTAATGTAATAAAAAAATCTTATTGTTACAATTTATTTCCCATGGTTTGCTATTATAAATAACACTGCAATGAACATCAAGATGCTGGAATCATTGTCCATATCTATGATGATTCCCTCAGGATGGATTTCCAGTACTGGAGTAAATGGGTCACAAAAGAAACACATTTTAAGGCTCTTGATGCCATACTAAGGAGATCTGGTGGCACTGTGGTTAAAGCATTCAGCTGTTAACCAAAAGGTTGGCAGTTGGAACCTACCAGCCACTCCATGGCAGAAAGATGAGACAGTCTGATTCCATAAAGATTTACAGCCTTGGAAACCCAATGGAGCAGTTCTACTCTGTGCTGTAGGGTTGCTATAAGTTGGAATTGATTCAGTGGCAGTGGGTTTAGTTTTGGTTTTTTGGTTTTGATACATACTGCCTCCTAGTCTCCAAAACTGCAAGTCACAGGCCAAGCGTGGGTAGCCACCCACACAAATCTCTGCCACCTCTGGCCATGACTCCTCACATGAGTTTGCTCATTCCTGGGGTAATTTCTCTCTAAGGGAAGTTTGTATCTATAAAACATTCCTGCCTACTACTGTAAACACATATATCCCTTCAATGCAAGGCTTACCCAGGGTTTTCTTTCTTCCCCCTAAATTAACCAAAGGAGCCACAGAAAGTAATCAAGCCTGGAACCCAGGGACTCAGAGTTACTATTCCTTTCTATGGGGCCTTAATTTAGAAGTCAAAGTGGAACCCACTGATGAGGCCCTTCCAAACAGCCTCAAGGGCCTCTCCCACCACTCATTGCTCTTCCCCAGCTCTCCAGAGCTACTGCAACTTCATCACACACACATCCAAGAAACAGCTCCTTGAGTGGTATGATTCCCTTCCAGACATCCCCAAAAAGGTTAATGGATGACCCAAATTATGACACCAGACTTAAGCCAGCAATCTATAAAGCAACTTGACCAAGAGTCTAATTCCCTTTGCATTTCTTCACAAAGAAACTAAACGCCAGGCTCAATATAAATAGGTTGTCTCTGGTCCGACGTCAGCCACGCTCACCGACAAGTTATAGATGGCACTGCCGGATCACAGTCATAAATACAACCCCTCGCCTAAACAAAGCCGACAGTTTTGTGCCAATAACCTTTGAACCACTCAAGCCCAGTGTCAATTGTATTTGTCTTTGAGCTGTGGTTTACTCTAGACTGTTTGCTAAACCAGGGCTCATCTGCAGAGATAATTCAAATATATTACAGCTCCCAGGCAGACCAAGGGCCTCTTCCTCATGCTCCCATGCCTCCCCCGCCTGACCTCACAAGGTTCTCCACCACAGCAGCCTGGACACTGCACATCCCCCTGACCACTCAGCAAGTTTTACTGGGAAGGAACAGCAAGGGGCAAGAGACACTAAGACCAGGATTATAACCCTGGCTCTGCCTCCAAGTCTCTGCGTGACCCCAGCAAAGCCACCTGACCATGTTAACCCTCTATTTCCTCCAGGACAAAGGGAGGTGAAACATAGAACAGTTATTTCTGGAAGACTGTTCAAATATCAAATTAGACCACATGAAGAAAATGGTTATCAGTGGAAAGTGAGAACCCAGGAATAGAAGAATTACAGAATGAGCTCGCAGCCCTATGTAAGAGATGGACGGATGAGCCAAGAGCAAACACCTCCAAGTTCTGCAGGGTTGAGGAGCAACCAATCTGAAAACACTCAGACTTGATTAGGGTGGGGGATAGAGGATACTAATAGATATGATAAAATGCAGAGGTACCTTCTAACAAAGAGTGGTATCACAGAGAGGAAGCCACCCTGCAAACAAAAGTGCAATTGTTGCAACCACTCCAAACTGGGCTATTTAGTGCAATTTGCATTTCCTGAGTGCCAGCTGCATGCCAGCACAGGGCTGCTGGCAGGAAGACATGGAACTCAGGTATGAACTGAACATGCTCCCACAGCCAGGGCCCCTCCCACTCCCATCTGACCCCTCGTACCCACATACCCATGCAAATCTGGGGTCCTTTCATCAGGACCCAGTCCTCAATGTCTCTCACCATTGGGGAGCTTCGTCCAACCCCAGTCAAAAACATTCTGTTCCCCAGGAATTGGAACAGAGGCCCAGGAGAGGATGTCACTCTGTGTTATCTCATAACTGTGAAGGTCAAGAGGTTAGGGAGGTGGTGGTGGGACTAGAGTGGTCAGGGTTATGTTTAGATTATGTCCTAGGAACCTCTCTTGAGAAAATGAATGAGAAGAAACTCAACCAGGAAAACTCCATAAGGAATGGAAGGAGGCAAAGAGAAAACAGTCATGGTCAACAGAGCCCCCAGCCAATCTCTATGACCCCAGTCATCCAGCATCTATGAGCATCCATTCTCCTTATCTGTAAAATGGGAATAATATCCTTTGCCCAAAACCACTGCAAAGATCAGACAAAATGGGGAACATCAAAGCTTTCACATCTTGAAGCATGTTCCACAAGCTGAAGGGATTGTTGCTATTATGGTTATAAGGCTGTGCTCCCTCCACCCCAGTGAGGAAGCAAAAGATCCAAGTTCTATTCCTGGTTGCACCTCTAATTTGCTGTGAGACTTCAGAAAATACCCCCTCACCCCACCTTCCCCGTACCTCACTGGGTAATGAGAGATTTGCACAAAGCAACTCTAAAGCCCTTTCAGCTATTTTTGTGGAGGGAAGGGTAACTGAGTCTGTGATGTTGGTCAACTACTGAGGCCCACTCAGAGGTCAGTTCAGCCCCTCCTCCCCACCCCACTACCATATTGGTGGGATGTGGAGAGAATGGTGGCAGGACCGAAGTCAAAGATGTCACTCTCACTCACCTCTGGGGCCTCACACCTACTGGGGATGCCAGGACTCCTTTCAGCTTCCACACCTCGTCTCTGCCGGCACCTGGGAGAAGGGAGAAAGAGGTTGCCCTGCTCAGTGCCTGGACTATCTCGTTACCATCAGGAGGCCTGGAGGAACAGAAAGACCAAAGCGCCAGCGCCTGTGCTGAGAAGGGAAAGCAGAAGACATTTATAAATGACCCTCTTAGCTGTTTACGAGACACCTTCTGAGAGAAAGCAGAGGAGAAGAAATAAACTTGAAGTAGAGAGACCTGGCTGGTGTCTGCAATGTACTTTGATAAGCCAGCTGCACTGGCGTTTCTTCTCCGTTTTTATGGCCACCTTTACGGCCCTGTGTTTGGGACTCTTTATCAGGAGCCGGAAGGAGAGAGCAAGCAAGATCCAAGGCAAAGATTCTTCCCCCGCAACTCCACAAGCAGACACCACCCCATCTGGAGCTCTAGATAACCCCAGTTTTCCTCCCAGCCCAGGCACTGCCACCCAGACACCCAGATCTGAGCTGGATCAGGAATTCCTGAGCACAGCAGTAAATCTGCAGAGCCAGGCCCTCCTGGCAGCCCTGAAGGGGTTGCAGCCACATGAAAATGGGGCTGGGGCTGGGGTTTTCCCAAAACCAGTAAGCAGCCCCACTCAGGACACTCAGGATCTCTTATCTCAAAACCCACTGAAGTCAGGCAGGGTGTCTCAGGACTTCCCCCTAACCTAATACTCCCTGGAGTCATCACAGCCTCCCAGGGGTCAAACCCAGGCAATGGCTAGGGCTCTGCCATCCCCACCCCCCTGAGCTTGCCAGGATTGTGAAATGATTAAAAACACAGGCAAAAAAAAAGAAAAGAAAAGAAAAGAAAGAAAAAGAAAAACAGCTCTTGAATCTGACAACCAAGATCTGAATTCCAACTCCTCCCCTTGTCCCCTTGCTGCTGCCTGGGGCAGTAACTACTTCTGGTCCTTAGTGTTCTCACCTATAAGATGACCATGCAATCAGCCTCTAACCTCACAGGACCCAACACATAGAAGCTCAACAAGTAGGAGCAACTTTCAGTCACACTGTGTGGCTGGGCATCCCTGCTGCGTAAGTGTCCAAGGTGCCAGAATTCATGACCCATTTTTTCCCAGACTGGCTGTGCCCAGGAGGCCAGAAAGCTTTATGCCAACCTCATCTGAATGGCAGCCCTTGTCATTCAGAACAATAATCCTGTCCCCAGCCCCATATGTGTGGCAAATGTTACTGGGCTCCTAACTTAAGTAACTGTGAATGAGGAGAAGTGGGGTCTGTTACTGAGATGGAGAAAGGCATGGTTCCAGGGAGCCCACAGTCTGCGGCCATAATAAACCTACAGATACAAGATAGGCTAAATGCCATAATCTGGAATGTGCCAAGGTAGCAGGAGAGGCCATAGAATCACAGTCAGGAGATGGAGGCTGGAAAAGAAGTCTTCTCAGAAGAGGAGTCTGTGGACTGGGCCAGGAGGGTTGAGTAGGTGTTTGCCAAAAGGAGCAGGAGGAGGAAGCCATTCTCTGCAGAATTGGGTACGACTGGTGTTGGGTGAGCCCCACGGAGCTGAGGCAGAGAGTCGACTGAGCTCCAGAACCCCTGGGTGAGCAAAAACGGTGGGGTGGCATCCAACTGGCAAGAGCCTTGGATGTAGGCTCTTGTACTGAAGGTGCTTATTGTGGAGTCTAGGACCCGTAAAGGGTTTGGGAGTGGGGAGGAGCCATCAATTTAGATTCGCTTCTCCAGGAACTTCTCCTGGACAGCGGCAGCGGAAGTCCACCGATACTGGAAGGACCCTAGGGACCGGACGAGTTAGCAGCGCGTAGGCCTGAGCCGTAGAATGCCGGGGATTGCCCCGGCCGCCTGGACTGTGGGCTCGAGGGGCCTGGGGAAGGGGACTTAGAGCGCGCTGGCCCGCCGCCCCACCGGACAGGGTCATTGCACTCACCGCCTGCGCTTGCCAGCTCGGAAGCGCTTCTCCAGGGCAGCTAAGAGGTCGGAGGCAGGGGGCCAGAGTGCGGCCCTGGTGGCCAGAGATCTCCTGAATAAGGCTCTGCTAGGTGCCACACCGGGGGCTGGACGCACACACCTGTTGCAGGACGCCCCAGGCGCCGCGCGGCGGGGCAACCCGGCGGGCGCGAACACCCTGCATGCCTCTCCTCTACTCGGACGCCGCCCTGGGCCCTCACTGCCCCCGGCTCGGCTTGGTCAGAATCTTTGGACGCAAAACCAACATGCTTTCTGCGCCCTGCTGCTCTCTGGGCACGACTCAGCCCGGCTGCCCCACGTTCGCTCCCGTTGTGCTTCTGGACTCGGGTCGTCTATTCCTGCAGCAGCAGCGGCGGCGCTGGCCGGGCTCCGCGCGCGCGATTGATTCTGAGAGCGCGCTCCTTGCTCCTTGCCCCAGCGACTCGCGTCCACTGTCTCCCAACGTCCTAGTCCCTCACCCTCCTCCTTTCCTACGGTCCCCACAACAACTCCCGATGGGAGCAAACCGATTTTTGTTGTTGTTGAGTTTTTTAATGCCTTATATTGAAATAATATAGACTCACAGGAGTTTGCAAGGTTAATACAGCCGGGCTACGTGTACCCTTCACCCAGGTTCCCCCAATAGTTATGCCTTTCCTCCCCATCATCTTTAATTACTTACTGACAACCACTCATAGGCTTTCCATCTTTATAATTTTGTCACTCTGAGAATGTTTCATAAAAGGATTCATACGTGTGGCCTTTTGAGATTGGTGTTTCTCCCTCAGCATAATGCCCTTGAGATCCATCCAAGTTGCTCCGTTTATTCATTGTTCATTCCGTTTTATTGCTGAGTAGTTTCCGTGGTATAGATATACCATTTTGTTTAGCCAATTACCTATTGCTGGATATTTTAGTTGTTTCTAGTTTTTGGCTCTCATTTGCCCCATTTTTAGCACTATTCAAAATGTTTCTTCAAGTATAATATTTTTAAAAGTTGCTAGTGCTTGACTTAATCACATTGAACACATGTAGACCCACTTCCTCTCAAAAGGCTTTGAGATGACCTGTTTTAAAAGTACATACAATAAAAATCAAGTCAGGATGGGGAAAAGAGACTGAACTCAAGAGATTTAACATCAGACACACTGGCCAAAGCATCCACACCTACACAAAGAGGTGACTGGGGTAAATGGTGGACCTTGCTTCCAACCTCTTTCCACTCTCTCACCACCCCAGCCCAGTCCCAGGCTTGACAGAGAGTGGAGAGAAAAACAAAAGTGTGGGCGGAAAGAGTGACCCCAGACATCCAGACTTGGAACTCGGCATCAAGCTCTGACAAGGCTAGGCATTTCTCCATCAGCCAAATAGGGCAAGTTACTACACCATGGGGAGTCCCTTGTCCCTCCCCTTAGATAGCTCCCTAGGCACACTTGCAGCCCAGCTACCACCCAACTCCCTACTCTCTCCTGAAAGGCTATGGATGGCTAATGGGGGCTTCTCCACTGCCACATCTGAGGCCTGGCTGGACTCCTGGACAGATAGGGTTCTCAGGATTGCTGAAAATAGCAGTGTGTATGACCTTGGGTAGAGGTGCAAGCTGGATTCAGAAGAGGATATGGAACAAGGGATATCATAGCTGTTGTCAGATGGATCTTGGCTCAAGGCAAAGAATACCAGAAAGATGTTTACTTGTGTTTTATTGACTATGCAAAGGCATTGGATTCTGTGGATCACAACAAATTATGGATAACATCAAGAAGAATAGGAATTCCCAAACACTTGACTGTACTCATGAGGAACCTGTACCTTGACCAGGAGGTTGTCATTTGAACAGAACAAGGGGACACTACATGGTTTAAAATCAAGAAGGGAGTGCATCAGGGTTTTATCCTTTCCCCACACTTATTCAATCTATATGCTGATCAAATAATCTGAGAAGCTGGACTATATGAAGAAAAACGTGGCATCAGGATTGGAGGAAGAATCATTAACAACCTGAGATACACAGACGATACAACTTTGCTTGCTGAAAGTGAGGACGACTTGAGGCACCCACTGATGAAGGCAGTATGGATTACATCTCAATATAAAGAAAAAAAAATGCTCACAACTGGAGCAATGAGCAGCATCACAATAAATGGAGAGAAGATTGAGGTTGTCAAAGAATTCACGTTGCTTGGCTCTACAATCGATGCCAATGGAAACAGCAGTCAGGACATTAGACGACATGTAGCATTGGGAAGATCAACCGCAAAGGAACTGTTTCAAGTGCTGAGGAGCAAGGATGTCTCCTTGAGGACTAAGGTGCGCCTGACACAAGCCATGATATTTTCAATTACCTTGTAAGCATATGAGAGCTGGACAATGAATAAGGAAGACCGAAGAAGAGTCGATGCTTTTGAGTTGTGGTGCTGGCAAAGAATGCTGAAAGTACCATGGACTGCTAAAAGAACTAACAGATCTGTCCTGGAGGAAGTGCACCCGAAATGCTCCTTGGAAGTGAGAACGGCCAGACTTCATCTCACCTATTTTGGTCATGTTGTCAGAAGGGACCATTCCCTGGAGAAGGATGTCATGTTTAGTAAGGTGGAGGGTCGACAAAAGAGGGCGAGGCCTTCAACGAGATGGCTGCGATGATGGGCTCAAGTATAGCAGGGATCATGGAGCTGGCACGGGATCGGGCAGTGTTTCGTTCTGCTGTGCATGGGGTCGCTATGAGTCAGAAACGACTCGACGGCACCTAACAACAACAACAACAACAGAGCTCCTTGGGTAAGGAGCTCTGGTCGCTTAGTGCCTAAGGCACTTGACTGCTAACCAGAAAGCTGGTCGTTCAAACCCACCAGCCACTCCTCGGAAGGAAGGTTGGGCACTCTACTTCCGTAGTGATACTGCCTCAGAAACCCAAGGAGAGGTCGCTATGAGTTGGGTCCGACTCGATGGCACATAACAACAACATGACCTTGGGTGAGTCTCTTCCTCTCTTGAGCTCAGAAGCCCACAGGTCCACCTAAAGTGTGATGCACAGCTGGGGTAGCTTGGCCACCTAGTGATAGCTTCACAGTAACTCTGGGTGAGCTTGTGACAGGGCTCAGGACAGGAGACAGCACCCAGATTTCACCCTCCAAGCCTCCTGGCCACCCTTTCCCATCCTTGGGGCCCCTAGTGCAAGCTGCTTGCAGAAGATTGAGTACAGGTGATACAGAACCGATGAGCAAGTGTGAAGAGATAATGTGAGCATGGGGAGTGACTGAGCACTAAAAGAAGTCCAACACCACTAGGTAGGCCAGTCAATAGAGTAAAGGCAGGGGTTTGGCTGCCCCCAACCCCCACCCCTGCCAGGCCCTCCTTCTCTAGCCAGAGAAGGCCAGAGATCTTCAGTAGTCCAACCCTGACCTCCCACTCAGACCTTCCTCTTCTGTCTCCTGCTTCCTCCCCTCTATCCTACACCAGAGCCCAACTCAGGCCACTTCCCAGCTCAGTCACTCTCAGTGGCTCCCCATTGCTCAGGACTTCCCTTGTGCTAGCATTCAGGGACCAACTAGTCTCTCCAGCCTAGCTCCCATCACACACCCGTGATCACAATAGACTCTGTTACACAAAACTAAACTGACCTTCAAAAACAAAAAACCAAACTCACTGCCATAGAATCATTTCTGACTCATAGCAACCCCTCTGTGGGTTTCCAAGGCAGTATCTCTATGGAAGTAGATTGCCAAATCTTCCTTCTAAGGAGTGGCTGGTGGGTTTGAACCACCAGTCTTCTGGTTAGCAGTCAAATGCCTTAGGCACTATGCCACCAGAACTCCCAAACTGGCCTTACAAATCCCTAAACACTCCCCACATTTCCATCTCCATGTGTTTGCCTGTTCTGTGCACTTTTCCTAAATGTTTTCCCCATCTGCTATAAAGGAAATCTTGTCCCTTGTCTCTAGACCTGAAATATTCTTTCTTTAGGAAGCCCTCTCTGATCACCAGGCCCACTGCTACCTCACCAGGTATTCACAGTAGCCATGGGAAGCTGAACTGGCTGGCCAAAGATGAGGATCCCATATTAGAGCTGAGGAAATTGAGGCCCAAGCAGGGAAAGTGTCTTGCTTTGCCACCCCTCACCTATTCTGCTCTGCACTCCACTCTCACAGAGGTAAGCAGTCATATTTGTCTATGTATAGTGGGCAGAAAGAGGGAATTCACCTTAAACTCCCTAATCAGGGGAAGGTGGCTAGGCTCCCTCTCAGCTCCCTCTCAGGTGTCACAAGCTCTCAGGCCCTAGTGCCAGACCAGCTCTGCCTCCTTGGAAGCTCTGCTACTGTTGATGTTAGCCAAACTTCCTGGTTCCTAGAGGAAGAGGGACCTTGGGACGTGCAGGTCACACTGACCTACTGGTCTAGCCAGGCCCTGCAGATGACCAGCACCCAGGCAGTTCTCAAGGGGCAGGAATACTGCCCCAGCATGATCCAGACTCTGGGAAGCTGGTCCAATGCATGAGAGAAAGGATAACGGTATGCTTTAGCAGAGGGCCTAAACCTAGGGACAAGGTCTCATGGACCTTCAGCCCAGCTGCTCCTCCTTCCTTACTGTTTATGGCCCCTTGGAGGCTGTTCTCCCTTTTGTTCTGCCAAACAAGCTCATCCCAAGTCAGCCGGGGACTTGGCAAACATTTGTCAAGACTCGTCCCCTCACTTTTGCTCCCAGTGTTTGTCTACTCAGCTATATCTGGGCTCTGTGCACAGACAAGCCTCTCCTCCAAGGCCCAGCAGGAAGCCCACATCCTCTGTGGTGCCCTCAAGTTTCCACTTGCAGGTACACCAAGGTGGGGGTCTCTCTTTCATCAAAAGTCCAGCCTCCCACTACCCTACCTGAAATGTCACCACTGTCCCACAGTATGCAGCGTGTAATTCCCCAAGACAAGAATCACATCCAGGAGCTGTCAGTCTCTCAGTCCACCAGTCTATCAATCACACGTTAATGCCAATGAGTCTGAGCAAGCTTTGGAAAGGTTTGGGTAGGCATAAATGTGAGTGAGAACCCAACAAAAGAAGGAAGTGGGGCTGGAGCATCTGCCCCTGGCATATCCCCAGCTCCAGCCTCCATGGGAGGGGCTGACCCCACCCTGTGTCCTAGACTCACCTCAGCCAGTCAAGGTCAGCAGGCCCTGATCAAGGCTGCAGGAAGGCAGCTTGTATGCAATGCTGAGAGACCCCTAGGACTCCTCGGAGGTTTCTGTAGATGAGCCTATACCTGCACTCACCCTAAGCCAGAGCATCCCTGCATTCATCTATTTAGGGGTCCTACTAAGATTTCATTTGAAAAAAGGTTGTCCTGGTACTAAGTAATACAACTTCTCATTTTTCAAATGAAAAAAATAAGATCCAGAGAAGCCCATAGGCAAGGAACCCAGCACCTTGGAGCTATGGGGTCTTTCTAGGATAACTTAGTGCCTCTGTTGGCTATTCCCTATGACATGGGGGCAGAATGAATAAGAGTAATGTGCCCTCAGCCCCAGGTGGATCAGAATATCCAGGTTGAGTCCGCCCTTCATTAGCCTTGTCACACACAGCCTTGCTCCTACCCAACTCCAGGGCAAACTCCTGCTCCTACTCAAGACTCAGCAGGAAGACCACTTTCTCCAGGAAGCCTGACATAATCTCCAGGGTTAGTTTTGCTTCCCCTACCCACCAACCACTCCTCAGAAAGAAGATGGGGCAATCTACTTCCGCAGTGATACTGCCTCGGAAACCCAAGGAGGGGTCGCTATGAGTCAGGTCCGAATCAACAGCACATAACAACAACAACAACATTCTGTGTTCCCAAGGCCTCTAACCCACCCCATTTATAAAGATGTATCCATTCCACTTCTAAAGATACATTCATGCTTAGTTCCAATCCCCAATGAGAGAATGGATCACGATTGTCTATCACCTTTAGGTCCCTAACACCCCATCCAGTACCAGCACATAGAATGGGTGGCTGTTGAATGATGGAATGAAGTACAGCCTCCATCACCTTCATCTATAAAATGGGTGAATACCTTCTGCCTAGTCTACTTTCCAGGGTGACAAAAGTGAGCCGTTCACTATAGCTGGCAACTCAAGGGCTCAAGCAGAGGCACTTCTGTTGATGCTTTGGTTGGGTTCTGAACACAAACACAGTCAGCCAGCAGACTTCATCCACCTCCTCACCCCAGTGAGCAGAGACCTGGGCTGGGTATTTGGAGTCCCTGACCAAGATTTGAGAGCACCTCACCAACTAGAGGTGCCTACCACTTTCAGAGAAGGGAAAAACACAAAGTGTTTCAAAGCATCTTTGCTTGCAGAGGAGAAGGGTCCATGAAAGCCCTGGGCATTTGGCAGGAGCTCCCAGGCCAGCCCTAGGCTGCCCAGAACCTCCCATGGGCTGCCCATGAGGTGCTCATAAGCTCATAAACCTGTGGGCAGCACTGGATAGATGGGTCTCCCTAACCTCACAGCAGCCCTGACAGGCAAGAACTCTTAGCATCTCCCATTGAATGGCTGAGAAAGCAGAGGCTCACAATGTCAAAGGAGCAGAGCTGGCATTCACACCCAATCTGACTCCAGCTGAGCCCTGAATGCCAAGGAGAATCTAGGCCAGTTGAATATCTGAAGCCCCCAAGCTCTATCCCATTGGGTCAGGGAGTAAGGCTGGAGTGCAAGATGAGGCAGGTCTCCAAACTAGCTTCATAACCCTGCACAAAAACTGCAGACAGGTCAGCCTAAGGACCCCAGGACAAATGGCGGTCACTCTAAAGCCATGAGGCCTGTGTATCCCTGTGTATCCAGCGTTCCTGGGCTGAGGGGGAACAGCCTCACAACACCAAAGAAGCATGAATATTTCATAGGTAGCTCCCTCCTTGCCTCCGATAGTGTTTTCAATTGTCATGAAACAATTCAGAATTTCCAACTCAGGACTAATGGGCTGCCGTCAGCCTGTCAGCCAGCGCAGACGGGGTAATTATTTTAAAAGCTTCCGACCAGGCTGTTCACTGTGCCAGTTCCCCAAATCATCTGTCTGCAGTAGTGGCTGTGCCCCTTCAGGCCCCAAGCACCCTGTGTCCCCAGCAGCAAACAAACAGCTGGGAGGCTGTGAAGCATTGGCTACAAGAGCCTGAGAGAAAAGAAGAGACTGGCCAAGCCTACAGATGGGTAAACTAAGGCCCTCCAACGGGGCAGCTCCAGAAAGGCAGGGACTATAACTTCTCATCCTCATTATTTCCTCTGCCAAGCTGTGGCCATGTGTGTTCATAGTGGATAGATGGACAAACAGATAGATAAACAGGATGGATGGAGTGGCTGAGTGAACGATGTTGCAATAACCTGCTCCCACCTCACCCCGTAGAATCCATCCTCCACTCTCCAGCCACAGTGTTCCTTCTAAAACATAAAGCTGACCAGTTTTTTCACTGTTTAAACCCTTTATCCATTCCTCTTTGCCTTCAGAATAACACCCCCATTCTTCTACCCAGGAAGGAGCTCTGGTGGCACAGTGCCTAAGGCATTTGACTGCTAACCAGAAGATTGGCAGTTCAAACCTACCAGCCACTCCACAGAAGGAAAAGGGGCAATATACTTCCAGAAAGATTTACTGCCTTGGAAACCCAATTGCGGGGGGGGGGGGACCACTATGAGTCAGAATCAACTCAAAGGCAGTGGATTTGGTTTTGGGTTTTCTTCTATAAAGGATTCTGAAGTCCTGCAGTATCTGGCTCCCACTTAGTTCTCCAACTTTCCCTTCCCTGATTCTCTGCCTTCCCACCTGTCCTCAGTGCTATGCTGTAGCCACATTGCCTTTCTTTCAAATTCTCAAGTAAACTACAGTTTCTCTCACCTCAGGACCTTTGCACATGCTGTTTTCCCAGGGAGGGAAGAAGGCATGGGGGTGGAAATTTTGTTCCAGACAAACTCCATAGTAGGTCATTCAGGACCCTTCAGCACCAGGCTGCAGATTTCCTCTCCAACACTATGCTCCAAATATGGTTATGGGTTTGTACATCTGCTTCCTCAGTTCAACCCACATGAGCAGGAGCCAGCTAACTCTGTACCTCTGTGATCACAGGCACAAAGTATGATCTCTAAGAGTGCTGACCTAAGAGAGGCCAGTCCAAGAAGGTCCCAGACTAGGGTTCTTTCCACTATTCCTTATAGATGCTGACAGGTCTGCAATGAAAGAAAAGTATGTGGAATGTGCAAATGATTTAACTTTTTGCTTTGGCTGCCAGGAAGCTCAGAGTGCATTATTATCAATGTTCAAGTACATTAATATCTCACCTGATCCTAGGGGATCCTCTCCACTTTCAGAGTCTCCAACTCCCTCCTTCTCAAGAATGAACAAGGGAACAAAAATGGAAACCCTCCCTTGCTCTGTGGGTCCATCGCTATATGTGAATCAACAGACTCTGAGCCTCCCTTCAGGCTTGTGGGTAGCGCTCCCATCTCTCTACCCCACATGTGAGTGCCAGAACAATTCTGTTAGGCTTCAGACACTTCCAACAGAACCGATGCCTCCCCATCATGTTAGGGTGGACTCCCTAACTCACTCCATCACCAGCCCCCTGAGAATCTTCACAGGACAGGGGCTTCTTTGGAGACTAACCATCCCAACTCAGAGAGCTTGCTAAGGGATGGCAGCCAAAATTCTTGAAAGAATGTGGTAAGTATTCCTTATGATAGGTGGAGTGCCTCTATCCTTCTAAGGTGGAAGCTGTGACCCTTGTTTGGCCAACTGCAACCCTAAACCACTCTTCCCCATGAAGTGATTGGTTCAGGAGTGGCCATGTGAGCCGTACCCAGCCAATCAGCATAATCAAATCCCCCTGACCACCCTAGCAAGGGTCCTATAGTGAGCAAGAGAGGGTCAGCCCTGCTCTCAAGGAACTTACAACTGGTAGGAACAACAGGTTTTGACCAATCATTACGTAAATAATTATTTCAATACTTGCAATAGGAGCCATGAAGGAAAAGGACACTCTCCCTATTTTTACTGGATACTAAGATAAGAAACCCTGCAAAAACATGGTTAAAGCCATTTGCCCATTATGTTATTTGGTATGGACCCATGGCACAAATTCATTTTAGTTTTGTGCTATGGAGAAAAACTTCTGATTAAAGAAAGCATATCAGTTTGGAAGGAGAAGCAAAGCAAGTGTGTCAACTGCACTTTTCTGTGTGCTGTACTTTTCTGCTTAGGTATCAGGAAGCTCAAAGCTAATGTGATACTCAGGTAAATGGGCTGTGTTCCTTCTGTTCCTAGTGGATCCAGTCCCACCTTCCTCTTTCTGCCTTTACAGTGGAAATACACTCATCCTAAAATGTCAAAACCTAAAGGGACATTGTGGAAAATTATTTTTGGGAAACAGCAAAACAAAAGCATAAAAAGCACATTTTGACCTAACAAGTAAGAACTTCCAGGTTGTCAGGTGCTAGCCCCACCCAGGCTGCCCAGGCTTTCTAGCAGTTGAGCAGGGAATAAGGAACAGGTCTACTAAATCAGAGGAGGGTTCTGTTGCTGCCAATATGACCACGGCGAGGAAACAGGGAAATAAAAATAAGAGAAAAGTTTTAAAAAGCTAAGTGACCTGGCAGGTGTTACCTGCCCTTAACTGCAGATCATAATGTTAAGCCCCTCACCTGCCTCATCTCAGAGATTCCTCAACTGCCCTATGAAACTGGCATTCTTTTTCTCCCATTTCACAGGCAGATAAATTGAGGCTGGGAGAGGTTATGTGGCTGGTTTAAGCCAACCACCTAGTATTAGACACAGACAAGATTCCAATACAGGCTGTCAGGCTCCAGAGGCAGCATTCCTGGCACCACAGGCCCTGCCCAGCACTTGGCAGAATGACACCACCACCACCCCTTCACCTACTGGAACAAAACCCCCGGAAAATCCCTGGTGTGCAGCCGTGGAAGGGTGAGATTTTTCCCCCGGCAGGTGCCCGTTTCCACAGTAAGGGTCCTGTGATTGCGCTTAAGCACAAAGATGTCCTGGAGCTTGGGGTGGGAGGTAAGGCTGCTGTGGGCTAGGCCCGCGGCGCCAGGCCGGCCAACAGGCCATTTTCACACATAAAACAGACAACTTGTGGCGGGGAGAAAGAAGGAGCTGTAATTCCAGTAGCGAAAGTTCCAAGCCACAGGACTGCGTTTCCACCAGGTCGCCTCTAGGTCCAGGTCTGAAGGCGCGAACGTCCAGGACGCATCTTCTAGCCCTTAAGACCTCTGTGTACTGATTCCCACACATCCCTGGAGAGGGATTCGGCCGCTAAGGGTCCAGAGGAGGGCGTGGAGTCCCAGAACATCAGGACAGGGGGGCAAGAACCGCCCCGCAAGGTCTGAACGCTGCGACCTCTGGGAGCTTGTGTCGGGCTGGCTTCCGGCTTTGGGGATTAGGACCGGGTCCGAGCTCTGTGCGTTCCCGGGCCAGGTGGCCCTGGAGACAAGGGCCAATAGAGCAGGGAGGTAGGGCGGGTGTCGGGGCCACGGCCTTTCCAGCAGCAGCTGTCGTCGAGAACCAGGCAGGGAGGCGCCGCCGGTGATGGCACTTCATGCAACATTGATGCCCGCCAACTCGCTGCCATCTCCCGGCACCTTGCGCCGAAGCGGCCACCCCAGAGCCCAGTGGCGGCCAGCGGGCAGCCTCCGCCACTCCTGTCCCGGAGTCTGGGCCTGGACGAACAGTCACAGCGGAATTCGTTGACCCGTTCCACCGTCCCAGAAGGCGAAAGCTCAGACCAAGTGCTTGGGGAAAACTGGAGAAGGTTCTGCCCATCGGACTCCCCCACGAGGCTCCATGCGCCGGGTTATCTGGCCACTGGACAACACTGGGGAAACCGGAGGCCTACGGGTGGATGAGGGCCAAGCCCCCAGTTCCCCTCAGTCCTGCCCATCTCCCAGTGGCCGCCAGCCATGGACGGGCCAGCGGGGCCACATGGGTAGGGGCCTCCCACGTGCGCGGCCCGCGAGAAAGGCGGTCGGTGGAAGGTGTGCAAGAGAGGCTGGACAAGGGGTCACAGAAGTGTCTGTCCTCGTGGGGTCAGCCTCTCCTTTATCCCCCAAACCAGTCCCTGAAGAGGAAGAAGGGAGAATTCCTTAAGCAGGGTAAGTCGGGCTATCGCCCCTTCAGCACCCTCCTTAGCATATATGAAACCCTGGGGTCTGTCCTCCAACATCCGCAGCTGCCAAGATCTGTGCAGCTGACTCTCTCTGCCAGCATTCAAGCCCGGGTCCCTCACCCAGGCTGAACTGAAAGAGGAGAAGTTGACTCCCAGAACCCCGGCTTGACCGTCACCTGGCAAAACCCTGGGAAACTTCGCTCAGACCCCTACCAAAAGGAAGCCGGCGGCTCCTCACGCGCCAGGTGGGAAACTGAGCCCAGGGAGTGGGAGAGCACTAGGCTAGGCTGAGACCCCAACAGCTTCGACCATAGGGGGCTGGAGCCCTTCCCACGCGCGTGCCGTCCCGGGACGCGTTTCCCGGCCTCGGGCCCCTGCGGAGAGTCCTGCGACCCCAGGCTGCGCCCAGAAGGAGGCTATGGCCCCTGGCCGGCTGGACTGCGCGCCGCCCCCTCCCCGCCTGCCCAGGCGAGCGCCTCGCTTCCCCTCCCCCCCTTCCCGCCTCCCCGGCCCGTGTCCCCGCCTTCCCCGCGGGCGACGGGCGGCGGCGGAGGCAGCGGGAGGAACTAGCCAAGCCAAGGCAGCCCAGACCTTGCGCCCAGGGATGTAGCGAATCAGCAGGGGCCGAAGCAGTGCGCAGAGCTGGAGACGGCGTTGGATCCGGAGCCCCAGCAGGAGCCGAAACCTAAACCAAAGTCAGCGGCGGGTGAACCCGGAGCCGACGAGTAGCAGACGCAGCGCAGCCCAGGTTGGGTAAGAAACGCCGGGCTAGGGGCGCGGGCTGTCCGCGGTGGAGGGGCGCAGGGAGGTGGCAGCCGAGTCCCGTGCTGTTTGCTCCGGACATGTGCGGGGTCCAGCGGGCAGGGCGGGACAGAGCGCCACGCGCGGAGGGCCAGGCGCCATCGAGGCAGAGTGAAGAGTTCTTTCCTGCGCCCTGTGCACGGTCACAACTGCCTTCTCTAGGTGCTAACTCACCTAACTGGTGGTCCCACCCCTCGTTTCGTCCCCGGGAACCCCAAAAAGACAGCCGCCTCGGGGACGCGGGCCCCGGCCCAGCAAAGGACATCCTGGACACCCCGCGCAGCCCCTCGCGGCCGCGCGGGGCGCAGGGGGCCACCCGGAGAAAGGCGCAGGCGAAAGTGCCGCCCGCCGTTCCCTGCTGCGCCCTGGGATGGGGACCACCGGCACGGTAGGAAGAGCTGGCCCCTCTCCACCGCCGGAGACTTCGGCCGGCCGTAGCTTCGCGTCAAGAGGGTATTTGTCCTAAACGAAACCGCTTCGCTCGTTCATTCGTTCGAGCAGCGATACAGCAGAAAAGCAGCAGACATCGGCCTGAGCCCCGGCTCCCTTCGATCACCAACCCCGACGTCCCGCCGCCGCGCCGGGAGGCACCCCCAGTCCGGGGCTGCCTGGCCCGCGCCCAGAGCTGCCCTCGCCCGTATGCGTCGGGCTTCACCTTCCCCTAAATGGAACCTCAAGTGCTCTTCGCAAAGTCCAATAAAGACATTCCCACGGCTTCTCCGGGTTCTGGTTGTTAACGGAGGGTTCCCGAGCACACAGCCGATTCTGTAGAGCCGGGTCTCGTAATTCTCAAATCGACCCGCCACGAAAGTTTGCGCCGATTCTACCGTGGCAAAGCGAGCGCCCCAAGGCCGGGTCTCAAAAATGGGAACCCCAGACTGGAACCCTGGTTTCTTGGCTTTCTACTTTAGGAATTCCCTGATCTAAAAATATGAAATCCACTTCTCTGGAAAACTAAGGCCCTGGGATGCTGTATTCTTGGGATCCAGTGGCCTCTGACAGCCGTCAGGGCGAGAATGAGCAAACCCCAGGTTGCTGTTCATTTTGCCAAGGATGCAGGTCTAGGATAATAGCCAAGTCTAGGGTAATGGCAATGGCTACAGACACCAGGGCAGCACAAGAGAGGAACTGGCTGTCTCTTGCCCTTCTTCCCCAAGCTGCTTTTGGACACCCCATCTCTGCCAAGGAAAGAAAAAGTGGTGGGCTGAACGGGGGACTGCCTGAACTCCAGTTGGTAGAAGCTACGTTTGTTGCCTTCAGAGCCAGGCTCAGAATGCCCTTCTCCCAGGAGGAAAAAAAAAAAAAAAACAGCTGCTGGAAAAAGGCTGGAGTGGAGCAAAAGCTGACCACCTACTCCCTCCGTTGCATAGCCAGCCACTGCCTCTTTCCTAGCCCTCTCTTCCCCTCAGCTACTCTCAGGAACCAAACATTTTTTGCTGGACTCCGGAGAGTGATGAGCCCTACCAACCGCTGACGAGCAGCTCACGGGAGAGACCAGTTCTGCGCTCCCGTTGGTGCGACACTAGAAGCCATGAGGTTGAGTTGATCCTAGGTCTCCCCACCAAGACAGGCTAGGGAGCCCCAACTGGCAGAAGCCTCAGTCTAGGGTCCTGGAAAGCCTAAAGGACACAATGAGATCATTCCCACCCCCTACCGGAGCACCCTACTCCTCTCCCCTTCACTCAACAATTGCTTGTGTTCAAAGAAACAAGAGCTTTTATTGGGGAAGGGGTGTTAAGTCAGGCAGAAGGAGGTAAGTGGTCCCGACTGCACTCCCAAAACTGGGTTTTCTAGTTTGAACTTCTCCCGGCCTAAGAGGCTTAGGGCTGGAATGTCCCAGAGAGCCACGGATGGCCCCGGGGGCAGGCCATGGTACATTCCTTCCCTTTTCCTAAAATCCCTTGATCAGGGAGCAAGGATTAGGGCAGGATACCCCCATGAGTGGGTGGAAGGATAGGCCATGAGGGTCTTCCAACAACCCTAACCAAATTAAACTCCTGGACCATTGTTGGACACAGAGTCTGTTTTGAGTGAGCCTAGCCTCAGAAACTCGACGGCACATAACAACAACAACAACAAGCCTCAGAAACACCAGCTACTCCTCAGAAGGACGGCTGGGAGATCTACTTTCGTAGTGACACTGCCTCAGAAACCCAAGGAGGGGTCGCTATGAGTCGGGTCCAACTCGAGGGCAAATAACAACAGCCTCAGAAAAGGTCCCTATGGCAACTCTTTCACCCTCACGACCCTCTGCTCAGCCCAGCCAGAACCTCAAGCCTGAATTTCCTGAAAGTCACAGAATCACTGCTGACTGTGTGGCCTGGGAGTAACAGCGAATTAGGGCACATGGTTCCAGCTACAGGAAGCCCCTTTCCCACCTACCTTTGTGTCTCATTCTTAAGTGACAGCTACTGAAGCAGCAGGCTGGGATTGCTGTGTCCTATGCTGCTACTACTCACTGCCATCAAGTCGATTCCGATTCATAGCAACCCCCATTGGATTTCCACAGCAGTAAATCTTTATGGCAGTAGCTTGCCCCATCTTCCTTCCATGGAGAAGCTGGTAGGTTTGAACTGCTAAACTTCTGGTTAGCAGATAAATGCCTTGTCCACTATGCCACCAGAGTTTCCTGTGTCCTATGTCAGGCATGGGACTTGAGGTACAGTGCAGGTGAAGCCTTGTCCAAGGCCACATGGCCAAATCAGAACACTGAACCTCTGCTCTTGCAGCCCCTGCCCTGCATATGCATTTGTGTATGACACATCTGTGAGTGTGTAAGCCCCTGCCATAATGGATTGTGGTGGCTGGAAGGTTGTGGCTGGGGGTGAGCAGAGAGACAATATCCAGGACTCGGGTCCTTTCTCCAGACAACATTCAGGATCAGGCCATAGCTCCCTCTCCTCCATAGCTGCCTCACTTCCTACTTGTTCAGCAGAACAGACTCTCCTGGGGTTGGGGGGGGGGGGGATCCCTACAAGCTTCACCCCCTCTGTGTGTCTCTGGGCCTCTGGGAACACAAGGCTTTACCTGAAAGAGTCTGAGGGCTTTTCCATCCACACAGCAGGCATCATGATTTCCAAATAAAAGGACTGTTGTGCCTGCCCTGAGCACTGCCAGGGGCCTGAGCCCAGAGAGGCACACAGCAGGTGCTCAAAAACTGCATTAAATTCATGAACCGCAATAAATACAAGCCCCTCCAACAGAATAGCTGAAGCTGCAGGGTCGCAGAACAGTCCCAGCCCACATACATGGACAACTGCAGACTCTTGGAGGTGGGGGACATTTAGAGAGCTTCAACTCCAGGCCTCTGGATGCCTGTAAGTACACCATTCTTTCCACGGCCTTGCCCAAGGATGCATTTTGCTCCCCACTTTAGCAGGTTCAGAACACACCTCCTATCCCCTACCAGCCAGGTTTTGTGCACCTGAGACAAGAGGCCTGGCTGTGTGTACACATATGTACCTGGGTGCAGTGACTTTGTGTGTGCCTGTGAACATGGCACACCTGTGTGGTGTGCAGTTTGTAGGTGTGCACACATGCTCATATATCCTATCTGTACCCAGCTAGGGTGAGTGGCATACTACCGGGGTAGGGCAGCTACATAGAGGTCGGTGTGTGAAGGGGTACTCCTTTGGCATGCTGTACCACCTAGATACCTATTTGAAAGCAGCTGCAGGAGATAGTGGCCAAGAAATGTGGCAAAAGGTGTGGCTGAAAGCAAATGGTGGGCAATCATAAGTCCCTATACTCCCCTCCCCCCATAACCAAGACTAATTTCCTATGAGAGGTCTCTGAATTTAGAGAAACTTTCTGTGGTGGGGGGCACAAGATGTGCTGAGCTTTCATAATCCAAACTCAGGAAAGCATCCTCCATCTGATAAGTCTGCCTCAGACCCTGCCCTTGTGGTCACAGGCACCCAGTGAGAGTGGGCCAGGCCCTAAGGAGCTATCCTCTCTCCCTGTGGCCCAGAGCTGTAGGCCTTGGGCTGTGGCTGAAGGAGTGGGAAGCAGGCCTGGTTCTATCCTGCACCCACTCCTGCCCTACAGTCCTCACCAAGGAACTCAGCTCAGGGACTGGTTGCCTTCCTCTGATGGAGGGCAGGGTGAGGTCTCAAAGGTGGTGCCTTCACAGTGTCTCAGACACTGACAGGCTGTGCAAGCAGTCCAGGGCAGAGACCCCCAGGAGATGAGAATACATTCGGCTGGATGAAGGTCACCATCCTGCAGACGGGGGCTCCCTTGGGTTCCTGTGTCTGCCGAAGCTAGAAAGCAGGTGAGGGGCAGAGGGCAGCCTAGGGTCTGGCTGTGTCCAGAGAAGCCGGTCAGAGCTATATCCTACTGCTCCATGTTGTCTGTTTGCTCAAGACACTGAGGTCTCAGGGCCAGTTAACAATTATTGAGCAAAATCCTTTGACAAACTTCACTGAAGCTGGAGAATTCGAGGGGATCATTCTTGGGGGTGGGGAGGGTAACATCTTTGTCCCCAGCGAGGGCCGTGTGGTGCTGCCGCTAAGCTCCCATTGTATGGGAAAGCAGCTCAAAGATGGAAGGCTCCCTGAGCTTGTGGGTTGGGGTTGAGAGACGAAGTCACCTGGCAGCCCAGAGAAGCCAGAATGTGGGCCTCTGTCTGGCAAAACTGCCCTGCAGGGGGCAGAGACAGACCCTTTGCCTGCCAAGGCCTGGCGGATTTGCTAGGACCTGGAAGGTGCAAAGCAAGGGGAGAGGCAGGCTCTGCAGAAGTGGTTGTGGGCCTGTTGGGGTTTTTGGGGTCTCCCACTGCACTCGCCAGCGGCCTGGAGCCAAAAGAAACGTTTCGTCTGATTAGAAGCCATCATTTCTATCCCAATCCCGGAAAATTGACTGTGGTGCAGAGGGGGAGGCCCGAGAAGAGCAGCCTTCGGGGAGAGAGGATCCAGACTAATTAGGAAGCAGCATCTGGGGGGCGCCATAAGAGCTCAGGCTGCTGTCACTCAGCTGGGCTCTGGTCCCGGGAGAAGAAGCCGGGAGAGAAGGGGCCTGGAGCCCCTAGACGAAGATACCGTTGGGAGCTGCCAGATAGGGCCCCGGCCTCTGCCCTCGCCCCAGCGTTGGTTTGGCGGCGCCGGCTCCGTGCGATCCTCCTCGGCGAACATTCACTCATTCTGGGGCTGTTCTCGCTGGGGCTGGGGATTTCGTGGCAGGCCAGACAGAAGCTAATTCTGAGCGAAACAAGTCATTTGGGGCCTGAGGTGGGCACGAGCCGCGCGGGACTTGCAGGCCAGATGCGTTTCTTTTGTGCGGCCGAGGGAGAACTCGGTGTGTCACCGGGGAAGGAGGGAGAGGCGCG
>NW_006921699.1:6895005-6921830 GCF_000298275.1 Orycteropus afer afer | reverse complement strand
CGGCGGGATCGCAGCGCGGAGCCCGGCGCCCGAGCGCGAGAAACCGCCGCCGCCGCCCGCCTGGCCCCGCAGTCCCGGGCAGTCCATGGGGCGGGGACGGCGTCGCCGCGGGCGCGGGCAGCCCCGAAGGGCAGCCGTTTAGGCACTGCGCTCTTGTCCCCGCAGGTCGCAACCAGGGCTGCCGGGTGCCCTCAGCCCCGGCTCCTGGAGCGCCCGCCGCGGTCCCCGCCTCCATGGACGCCTTCAAGGGGGGTATGAGCCTGGAGCGGCTGCCGGAGGGACTCCGGCCACCGCCGCCACCGCCGCACGACATAGGGCCCGCCTTCCACTTGGCCCGCGCCACCGACCCCCGTGAGCCACTCGAGAACTCGGCCAGCGAGTCATCCGACACGGAGCTGCCAGGTAAGAGCGGCTCCCCGCGCGGCGCGCACCGAGCCTCCCTGGGCACAAGACGCGGGGAGCCAGGCGCAGGGCCTGGCGTCTGCGCGGGACAGTCAGGCTCCCTTTCCATCCCGTGAGCTTTCCTTTTCCCATTCTCGACCTAATGGTGAACGCGGAAATTTACATAGATACACACTCGAAGGCACTTCCACGAGGTCCCCACGCGCCAAGAGACTGACAAATGCAAAGACCTACGACCAGAGGTCCAGACTGACAGCCCCTCTTGATGCGGAGAAAATAGAACGAAAACAGGGTTGAGTTTGCACAACTGGGTGCTTCGAGACCGACCCGACAGAGGGAGGGGAGGAGATCCAGATGCTAGTGGGGGACGGCGGGCGAGAGAAAGTGCCCAGAGAGACGCGGAGGGGCAGACACCCCGACGGACACCGGGTGACAAACTAACAGGGCAGGCCGAAGAGAAAAAGGAGGGCGGGAAAAAATAAGAAAAGCCAACAAGGGGGGAGTAAATGCCAAGAAAAGTTAGATACAGAAAGGACTGCAAGGTGAGCGAGCCACGGAGCGAGGCTAGGCTCCCGACGGGGCCAGTCCGAACTCTGAGCGAAAAAATTTCGGCCCCAAGGGCGCCGCCGAGCCAGGAGGCGCCAGGCCGCCCAGCCAGGGCTCCGATGCAGCTCAGGTACGTCTCCCTCGGCGCCGTCTTTTTGTCCGAACCCAAACTTTTTCCCCCGCCGCAAGCGGAACCAGCGAGTGGGCAGCGCGGACCGAATAGAAGACGGCTAGTCGTCCCTGGCCGGTCTTGGCCGCCTGGGTTACTGAGCGGCTGCTGCGCTCGAGGTCCTAACTCCGCGCTGCCGCGAAGCTTCGGACTGCCCCGGCCTGGAGTGCCCCTTCCTGCATTCATTTCTTAATCCAGCGCTAAGTGTTTCTTTTCGCGTTTTTAATCTCTAATTTGTTTCTAGGTTGCATCCCTAAGTGCCTTTTTCTGAAGGATTTTGTTTCTTTATTAAAAAACAATCAACGATGGACTATGCTTTTGTTTTCAAAAGTTTAAAAGCATGGTCTTTGGTTGGTCTTTTTAAAATCCAAATAAATATTTTTAAACTAAATCTGTAATGATTAATTCACCATTTATCGTATTTTTCAAATTAATATAAATTAATATATAAGGTGTAATTTTCTGGAATGTAAAATATATGCAACAATATTCTTAGGGTTTTTTTTAAAAGTCAATCCAAAATGGCGTATTTCTTTGGGATTTTCTCAGTCCATTTACAGCGGTGTTATTTTGAGGGTTTAATTTATCTAATTATAATATATTTTTCTGTGATTTAAATTTCATTTTTACCAGGGTGTTCATTATTGGGAAGTGGTTACAAAGTTTATCTACTATGATACATTGATTGTTTTAGTCCCGGAGAAATGAATGCCGATGTCTGCCTTGACTTTATACACATACAGCACTGTACTTAGCTAGGTATCTGCAGTTTCTGGCTTCTTGATCTGCGTTTGTGCTGTGTTCCTACCTGCCTATTTTTGAACACTTGTGACCCTTTCTATGTTTTAAGACATAGAACTGTGAGTTTTTTCTGGGCTTCTGTGTTTTGCTTTTAAATTCTTTTTCACGTTTCCGTGTTTCTAAGTCTGCGTGTAGTTTGTGTAGTTTCAAAGAGAGAGCGCAAGAGAGAGAGAGAACGAGCTATAGCAAGCTTAACAGGGTCTCCTAGACAGTCTGTCTGGGCTGCTGTTGGAGAGGTTTTCTAGGCCATGGGACTGGAGGTCTGAAGCTAAGGCCGAGAACCGGCTGTGTTCGATTGTGTTGTGCCTGCCCAGCCTGCCCAAGGCCTCCCACAAACCCTGGGGAGAAAAAAGTGGGGAATGCAGGCCACAGCCTAGCTCTTTCCTCACTGATCCCACTGGCTTCAGGAAAGAAAGATCTAAACCTGCCTAGATTCTAGTTCAAAAAACCAGAGACCCTTCAGACTTAGACCCTCATGAGCCTGAAAAAAGTGCGTATTTACCGGTGACAGCGCAGCCAGGCCCCAGCTTGAGCACGGGCTTCTGGAACAGGAACCCAGGCTCTCGGCTTCAGTTCCTGAACTCTTCTCCCCCACACACCAGACAAGAAGTGGCTACTGATGACCTGGCACCAGGGTGGGCTCTTTCCACTGGGGACAATTCCAGGGCCCCTGGCAGGAGGGAGGGCCAACAACACTGTGTAGGGTGCTTCGGTGGAGCCGGGACGGGGTGCAATGAGCGTAAGCCCCAGGTGACCAGCACCCTGTCCTGCCTGCTGCAGAGAAGGAACGCGGTGGGGAAGCCAAGGGGCCAGAGGACAGCGGTGCAGTTGGCGGAGGCTGCGGTGGCACAGAGGACCCTGCTAAGAAGAAGAAGCAGCGGCGGCAACGAACACACTTCACAAGCCAGCAACTGCAAGAGCTGGAGGCCACGTTCCAGAGGAACCGCTACCCTGACATGAGCATGCGGGAGGAGATCGCTGTGTGGACCAACCTCACCGAGCCGCGTGTGAGGGTGAGCCCGGGGAGTGAACCTTGCTGCTCACCTAGGGGGACCCACGCAAAGGGCTGTCGCCCTTGAAAGCTTAAACTCGTGCTCAGACTTTCGTCAATCCTACCACTCAGATCTGCTCCTTCCCACCACGGAAGGAGACCCTGCTTTAGCTTCTGGCCCACACAATGGCTCTATGACCCGTAGCTACCAGCACCCTTGCATGTGTGCTAGCTAGTATCCAACTGGACTTCTATGATCTGCGTCCTAACTGACCCTCAGTTCTTCCAAAGCCTCAGCCCAAAGACTGATGGCCCCAGGGAGCTCTCCCATGTCCTGTAGGTCCCAGGGCCCATTTGGCGCATGTTAGCTGGACACCCTAAGCCAGAGACTGGGCAGAAGATTCCCCACCACTGGGGACCTTGGGAGGTGCTGGTGCCTTCTCCCCCACCCCCACCGCACCTACCCCACCCAGGAAAAAAAAAAAGAAAAGAAAAAAAGCAATGAAAGGGAAAGACAAGTCCTGCCTGGCCGCTTCAAAGAGATCTGAAGTGGCATGGGTTTAGGATCTCAAAACTTCCTGGAGCAGAGATCTCAACCTATATCCAGTCTCCCTAAAATCTCAGGTATTTCCCACCCAATTCTTCCCCAGCTATTCATTCAGTAAGTTGGACTCTTCGCCTGATGCCCCTTCCTACAGGGCTCAGCACAGGTCAGATGATAGGGGTTCTGGTGGCCGAGTGGCCCGGCACCAAGTCCCTTCTCGGATCCAAGGTCTCATATCTAAGACCAGATTGCACCTCCCTCTGCTCCCCCTTTGGTTCCCAATAAAAGCACACTTTCCAGCCAGGGCAGCAAGAGAATCATTTCTTCCCTAGGTGCGCAAATATTTAATCAGATATTGGGAGCACCTCCCCAGCCAGACCAAAGTTCCACCTGGCCTATAGACTCCCTACTATAACCCTAGCCCTCACCCCTCCTCAGTCAGGTTGGCTAGCCCGGTGGAACACTGGGTGAAGACACAGCAATGACTAATCCTAAACTCACTATAAACTCACTAATCCTGCCCCAGTTTATGGTGAAAAGGATGCAGTGGGGGTGGAATTAATGTCGGTACTGGGGTCAGAGAAAGCTGAGATACGGGGGTCCAGGGACCCAGAGAAACTCAGCCCAGGGCTGGAGAAAGGACGAGGAGAGTAAGCAGCATTTGTTGGGAGAATAGGTGAGGATCAGGGAGGACAGAGTTGGGAAAGAAAAATAGGTTCTTACCAAATTTGTGGGAGAAAGTGGAGGGAGAGATTAGAGTGAAACTTTGTTGTTGTTATGTGCCGTGGAGTCGGACCCAACTCATAGAAATTAAACATTTGCAAATATATATATATACATATACATATATATATATATATATATATATGGCATATATTTATGTGGCACAAAGAAACTCAATAATTAAGGGAGAAGCAAAAGGATCAAGTTTTAGGGAAAAGGAAGAACTACCTAAGGAGAGAAGATCAGATATTTGGAAAAAATGGAAAAACTAAATATTTGGGGAAAGTAAAGGGTCAAAAATTGGGGATTAATAAAATGGACTATTTGGGGAAGAAAAAAGAGGTTTGGACAGCAAGTTGGACCGAATGAAAATAAATATTTGAAGCAGAAAGAAAAATATAAAATTGTCAGTAGAGATGAAAATAGAACACTGGAGGGATGAAAAATAGATTGAGAGAGTAGGATGATCATAGGTTTAAGGAAAGAAAAAAAACCTTTTGTATTTGAGAGAGATGAAAGGATAGAGTACTTGGAGATAGGGCCATTTGGAGGAGAATGTAGAGAATGAGATGCTTGAGAGAAAATGCAAACGAGTATTTATTAAAACAAAAGAGGATCCCTATTAGGAGAAGAAAACGATCTTAATTTGGGGAAGAGTCTAAAGAGCTGAAAAAGGAAAGGATTAATATTTTCTGAGAGGAAAGGAATCATTACGGAGAGAAGGCAGGGGCTGAAATATCGGTTGAAGAAACGAAACAATATTTGGAAAGAAGGAAGCGGGCGGAGGGCCCGGGCTGGCGGGAGGTTGGGGGTGGGGGTCGCCTTCCCGCCCTCAGCAACCCTGACCCCTTCTCCCGCCCCCTCCCCCAGGTCTGGTTCAAGAACCGGCGAGCCAAGTGGCGGAAGCGCGAACGCAACCAGCAGCTGGACCTGTGCAAGGGCGGCTATGTGCCGCAATTCAGCGGCTTGGTGCAGCCCTACGAGGACGTGTACGCCGCCGGTTACTCCTACAACAATTGGGCTGCCAAAAGCCTGGCGCCAGCGCCGCTCTCCACTAAGAGCTTCACCTTCTTTAACTCCATGAGCCCGCTGTCGTCACAGTCCATGTTCTCGGCACCCAGCTCCATCTCCTCCATGACCATGCCGTCGAGTATGGGCCCGGGCGCCGTGCCCGGCATGCCCAATTCGGGCCTCAACAACATCAACAACCTCACCGGCTCCTCGCTAAACTCGGCCATGTCGCCGGGCGCCTGCCCGTACGGCACACCCGCCTCGCCCTACAGCGTTTACCGGGACACGTGCAACTCGAGCCTAGCCAGCCTGCGGCTCAAGTCCAAGCAGCATTCGTCGTTCGGTTACGGCGGCCTGCAGGGCCCGGCTACGGGCCTCAACGCGTGCCAGTACAACAGCTGACCGCCCAGCCCGGCCACGCGGGCCGGCGGCGGGCACAACGCCGAGGCGGAGGTGGGCGCGGAGGACCCTCGCCGCGCCACGAACCGCGCGCCTGCGCAGCCCCTTCCTCCCCAACTCCCCGCCTCCCAGTTGGTTTTGTGTTTGCTTTTCCGGACCCCACTCTGCCCTCCAAAAAAAAAAAAAAAAAAATCGAAAACAAAAAGACATCGGAGAAAGTGCCGCGAAAAAACGGATGAGTTGCAATTTCCTTCGGGATGGCGCGGGTGTTGTGTGTTCGCTCCCACGGGCCCCGGCGGGCCACCCTGCGGAGGGGATGCGGCGCGGGAGACCAGCGCCTGGCAGCCGAGAGAAGAACGTCCCTATAGCCCGCGTTTCTGCCACGCTGCGCCTGCGAACTATCGCGCGAAGCCCCGGCCGGCCTCCCAGACAGGCCTGGGAACCCTCGGCCGTGTACGAACCGAGGCGCCCTCTCCGAGCCAGGCTGGGCCGAGCGCACCTTAGCTCGATTCCGATCCGAGTTGGAGTGGGCGTTGGGCCCGGAATGGCGGTGCACAATCCGGGATCCCGGGCCTGCTGTGATGCCGCACAAGGCCCCGGCGCGCCCTGTAGGCAGATTTTAAGGCCACGGTGCGGCGACTGGCGGTGCTGGTGTGATGGGAGGTATGCTGAGGGCTCGCCTCAGAGCATCCCAGCTCCCAATCTCAGCCGCACACGCAGGCCCTCTGCTAGGCTCAGGAGCTGGGAGGTGGTCCTAGTCCCGGCGAACAGCACCCTCCACCTCGCCCGCCATGCGAGAGTCGAGCCGAGAGAGCGCGGGACGCGGCGAGGGCCCCGCGCCGCGCCCACTTTGCACACCCGCTCTCTGGCCCGCGCCCCTGTTTACAGCGTCCCTGTGTATGTCGGACTGACTGTATAGAATTATAAATCTGTCTATATCGACTTGTCCATGTACGTCTATTAAAACCATAGTCCGAGCGTGCTGACCACTGCTGAGCCCTGACTGCTTCATTTGGCGGAGAAGGGAGGTGGGTAAAGGAACTGCCCTGCCCTGGGCTCTGCAAGTAGAAGGAAAAGCCAGACAGCCTCCCGCCTTGATCCCCAACCCCCCACTTCCCCACCACCATTGCCGACCTGTTCGGTCCAGCTTGGGATTCCGGTCACCCTCCGCGCCTGCCGGGTGCGCACAGGCTGTCCGCAGGGCCGCCCCAGCCGGAACTACCCCTGCCCCCCAGGCTGAACTCTGCAGGCTCTTCCCAGGCTGGGTCTGTGATGACCCTCGAGGCCCCAGAGCGCTACTGGGGTCGGGGTTGCTATGAACCTCCTTGGGCTTTGGGTTATCTTTTCTCCCGTGGGCCCTACCCGCCCCTCGGTGCCAGGCCCTGGCTGTTTAGGAGAACTGAAAAGGCTAAATCCGCCAGACTTTTGCCAGGGCCTCCCGCCGCCTAGTGCCTCCGAGATTCCACCCAGGGGCTTGCGGCTGTACTGGAGAAAGTGTCTATTACACGAGACTCACTTCTCACTTCCATCCCAATTTATCAGAGGCTGCCGGCAGCCTCCGTCCTCCTTAGGCTTATGGAAACTACTGAGCAAGGCCAGCCTGTAAAAGGCCTGTAAAATCCTGCTTTTCTTAAATAAGTCCCTTCTAATGGCAAAACAAAATGTTTGCAGCTGCAGCGGGGCAGGAAGGAGGGGCTGGTATTCGGCTTTAGAATCACCTTGTGGTGAGGATTGGCGCTGCCCTGGAACTGGACCCAGGCAAGCCCTGGCTGGGAGTGGGACGCAGCACTGGGCTTTGTCATGAGGTAATAGCTCGGGAGCCCTGTGCACATATTCTCAAACCAGGTCAACGCTGGCCCCGAGGTCAGGAGTATTATGCCTATGTTACAGATGATGGAAAGCAAGGTTCAAAGAGACTATGTAACTGAGCCAAGGTTGCACGGAGCCAGTAAGTCTTGAGATTCCAAAGCCAGTCATCTTTCCATTGGTTTTCTCACCTAAAGATGAGAAGCGGTCCTCCCTGAGGATGACTCAGAGTGATGCTGTGGGACTTGGTGTGTGTGGTTCTGAGAGCAACTGGGACAGATACACAGGCTGAAAGAGGGAGGGGAGGGGAAGGAAAGGCTGGGGCAGGGGGCTGGAGCCAGACCACCCCTCCCCCAACGGCTCCAGTCCAGAGCTCCGACCCCTCACTCTCTGGAAACATAAACACAATCACATCTGGATTCAGAGTGCCTCCCCCAGCCTCACACATCTGCCAAGGCCAGGGGCCCTGGTCTCAGTGGAGGGCAGGAGGCAGGAGAGACCCAGAGGGAGGTGGGGGCTGGAGAAAAGTGGGAGGCAGGGAAGAGGTCTTTCCTCAAAGTCCAGCCTAGCCCCAGGTGAGAGGTGCCCCAAAACAGGGTGCCAGTAGAGATCTAGCGAGGCTGTGGGGCCCCAGGCCAGAGAGCTGCAGACTGGTGAAGGACAGAAGCAGTTCCAGAATGACCCCATCATTCAAGGACCTGGGGCCATGGCCCACCAGGTGAGTATAAGGCCCAGCCTTGACCCCACCCAGCTATTCTCCAGCTATTCTGTGGCTGGCACAGTGAGGAGTATGCAGTGCTTCTAGGCTGCACCAACTTCAGGATCTTATCTGGAGAGGACTGGGGAAGATAGGGGACTCAGGAAGACAGCTCCTCTAAGAAAAGAGGAAGAGTCCAGTCCTGCTCTGTCTGAATTAAACTAGGGAAGGGGAAAACCATTCATTCATCCCAATTTTCTGTGCTCCTGCTCTTGGCACTGGACATTGAGCAGAGGAAAACAAACATAGTCCCTGCACTTGTAGACAAGTAAACAAACGTGTATAATTACAAACTGGTCTAAGCGAATTTGAAGATAAAGAACAGGGTGTTGTAAGAAAAAATGGGAGTCCTACTTTAAACAGGGTGGTCAGACAAGGCTGCTCTGGGAACGGGGCGCCATCTCTTGTCTTCAATAGCAAGCACTAACATTATTGAACCCATATGGGGCCCCGGGCTAAGAGTACACCCATTAAGAGCACCTCTCTGCACAAAAACCCTGTAAGGATGGGTTCCTTATTAACCCGTTTTCCTGATGAGGTCCCTGAGGCTTGTAGGGGTCAGGCCACTCTCCCAAGGTCACACAGCAGGAAGTGATTCAAACCCAATCAGTGCCAGTTCTTCTGCCTTCTGCACTGGGCTGCCCTATGCCAGGGACCATGGGCAACACAGAGGAAGGTCTTTAACCTTGAAGAGATCATAATTTCTGCTGGGAAACACAGGACTAGGCCTCAAGAAACAGTCAAGCACCAACCAAAGTGAGCCCCAAAAGGCTGCTGGAGAAATGGACAGCAGGAATTAAGACTGGAGGGCAAGGAGGCTGGCATCCACACCTGTTTGCAGGCACTGTAGGGCACCAAAGGAATCTGTAATGAGCACTGTGCCAACCCCTGGAGTACCTGATCATTGAGGAACAGGCACCAATCACCTTAACTTATGGTCTCAACCAAGCTGTAGGCCTCCCTCTGGGCCACAGCATCCCTGAGCCCAGCTACAGGGGAGAGGGCAGCACAGCTGAAAGATCTGATTTGGAGGGAACATTGCTCTAGGTCTATGTCCTGGAGGTGGCACTGTGTTGCACTCCAGTATCACATGCCTGAGACTACCACGCTCCGCCCCCCCCCCCCCCCAAGATAACAGCAGGTCCTGAATCACACAGAGAGCCAGTTTGGAAAATAAGGATGAGTGTGGTGGTATGCTTGTAGTCCCTTCTGTTTCCTGGGACAGTTAGTTGGCTCTGATACCTGCAGGAACCTTGGCTGTTGTCTCTGAAAGCAAGGAGGCAATGGGGCAAGAGTTAACTTCTCTGAGCCTCTGTTTCTTATTCCATAAAAAGGAACAACAATTACTTCACACAGTTGTTTATGAAGCACATAAAGTATTAGTTGCGGTGTTGGCATATAGTTTTTTAGGGGAAAAACAAAAACAAAAACACTGCCATGGAGTAGGTTTCAACTCATAGCGACTCTATAGGACAGAGTAGAATTACCCCCAAAGAATTTCCAAGGCTCTAAATCTTTGTGGAAGCATCATCTTTCTCTTGCAAAATGGCTGGTGGATTCAAACTGCTGACTTTTTGCTTAGTAGTTGAATGTTTTAGCCATTGCATCATGAGAGTTCCTTAGCATATAGTAAGTGCTCAATAAATAGTTATTATTGATGGTATTATTATTAAAGCGAGTTCTGGCTGTCCTCTTGAGGGCTCTGTTCTGCCACTTTCTGCATGAATAGAGATTCTCCGTCTAAATTTTTCTAATAGGTCATTTCTGAAATGTCATTTAGAGTCTGACTTGGTTTTCCCTCCACCTTCAGGGAGTGTCATGAATGTGTGTCATGACTGTCTCCTTCCTCCTCCCATTTCCCCAGCTTACCCCACTGGGCAACTATCCTAGCCTTGGTCTCTCATTAACCCAGCCTATCATCATGTGCTTCAATCAGTGTAGCAACTCTTTCCACCGCTCATAATGGCCCAGGCCCTGGAAGACCCAGAGGAACCAGGCCCCATCCCTGCTGTCCACTGGGCATTGAGGGCAAGGCAGATTGCCTTGGTCTCTCCTTGGAGAGAGGCATCACAGGAGCAATGGGTGGGCACCCACCCCAGAATGCTCTAAGTCTTCCGTGCAGCATGAGATGATGATGTCCATGTTTGCTAACCTGGAAGGGACTTCCTCTTTTCTGGATTATGCCATGTTATCAGTAGCTACTATCAGACCCTTACTGAGTGCCAGGCCCCATGCCAAGCACTTTACAAGAATTACTATCATTCATTCCTCACAGCAACCTCAGGAGGCAGGGACTTGTCCTCACTAACACAGGAAGAAACGGAAGCTCAGAGAAGATAACTAACTTGCCTGAGATCATATGGCACCAGACCCTGGGATTTACCCTCGAAGACTCAGGGCTGTGAGGACAGCAAAGGGCCCAGGCAACAGCAGGTACTGAGAAAGGATGGGGTGGGGTGGGTAGGCAAGGGCAGAGAGAAGCTTCCTGGTGAAAGCAGGTCCTCAAGGCTGGCAGTGCTGGAATATTAACCATTTCCTAGATGGGTGTTTCCAGTCTCTGCTTCACCCAACAAGCCCTTCCAGACCTCCCCCCAGCCTCGTTGGCCCCTCTTACCTCAGGAACCCCCTTCATCACACTGATGCTGCCTTTCCAAGGTGCCTGGCTCTTACCTCCTGACTAGCTCATGTTACCTAGGTCAGATGTCCACCTCTCAAGTTGTTTCAGGGCACCCAGGAGATAGGGCCAGATGGAAGTTTCGGATTCCATGAATCTGGATGCTGCGCTGGAGGAAGGTCAAGGTGCAGGAAGCTGCAGTTGGACCGGAGTGGAGACGGAGGGCAAGATAGCCTCATGAGGGAGGATAAGTGCTATGCTGGCTTGCTGTCACATAGCCACATGTCTCACTCTGCACTGGCCCCTGCTGTGCCCTTTACATATTTTATTTCTCTTATTAGCCTCACTGTATAGATGAGGAAGCTGAAGCTCGGTAGGCCGGGTAACCTGTGCAAAGGCACGCAGCAGTGGGGCCTCAAATCCAGTCTAGCCTGTCTGACTGCAGAGCCCATGGGCTTAACTCCTGTGAGCACTGCCTCCTAAAGGCCAGGGACTATAGCTGTGCAGGGTTGTTGTAGGCACAGAGAGCCAGGAGAATGAACTGAGTCCAATAGGTATAGACAGGAACACTTGGAGAGGTGTCTGCACACAGTAGGTACTCAAATGTTTGTTGAGTGAAAGAATCAAAGGGATGCCTTACCTCACTCGCATATTCCACCAAATGCCTCTTGGCCCTTTTTTCCTCTCTCTGCTCTTTTCTCTCATCTCTTTTGCTTTTTCCCTTCTTCCTCCACTCATTCGCTTCTCCTTTCAGCACAGGCAACTTGCAATACTGCTTTTAAAAACTTACACCCTTGTCTTATCTAGGAGGCTGACCCCCAGGACTCCCAAGGACTGGGCCCACTACCAGAGCTGGTCTACTGCTGATTGGTTGGCAAACCTTTCCCTACCAGCAGCCCTTTTGAGGCCCCAGTGACAGCTGACCCCATGTAGCCCTCACCCTGATTCTCCATCCCTCTATGCAGCATAGCAGTGGAACCCCATTACGGATACTTCCTTTACCGAATAGCTACTACCTGACCTGGAGAGAGGTACCCAGGGTAGACGGCTTTTTTTTCTATAAGTTTAGCATAAAGTTAAATAGATTTGCCATTGTGAGCAGTTGGTTTTTTATTTTATTTGTTTTGTTTTTACTGAGCTTCTCTGTCACAAAACTAAACAAGACAAACTACAAAACAGTATATAAGCACAAGCCATTTTGTTTTTATATCTGCATTGAGAAATTTCTAGATGTGTTCAAAGTATTAATACCAGCTTCCTTTGGGTAATGGAAAACGAGGGATTTTTTTTTTCATTTGTCCTTGCCAAGTTTTTTATGCTAAGTAAGTATGTATTACTTTGGTAATGATGAACTAAAACAATAAATATTATTTTTAAAATACAAAAGCCTGTCATCTGCAGGGTGGAGAGTGTGCCTCTGCCCATGGAGTCTCTGTCTTCACCCCAGAGGTGTCAGTCATCACCTACCCGGGATGTGTTGTCCCTCGGATTCAGCCTTTTTTTGGGAGGAGGCCCCTCGTGACAGGTGTCAAGTAAACCTTACGATTTATTTATTTACAGAAATGAAATTTTGTTTATAAATACACTCTTTAAATGAACGTCAAGCCAGTAACTGCCCATAGGAATGTTCAGAGAGCAGAAGAATTTGTAGTGATCTATCTTTTATTGCTAAGGAAAGAGAAAGGGTTCTCTTAAATGGGAGGGTCTTCCTTCTCTCTCTGGCCTGTGTCGCCTCACTTTACACACAACCCCCTCCTCTGACCGAGCACCCTATTTGTCTTCCACCCTCTCCCTGTTCGCCCCCCCCCCCACGCACACACAGTGTGCACACCAGCAGAACAACCATGGAATCTTTATTGAAGAGGTCCAAATGACCAGGGTTTTACTACACTACTAAAAATAGTCATGCTTACTTAGCCTGTTTAATAAGCACACCATTTCTAATTTTTCTGCCTGAGTAAACTAAAACATCATTCCAGAAATACATTTTTACTCAAACAAGGCTTAGATTTTTTTCTTCTTCACTCATACACTTTTCTTCCTCTTTCCCCTTCTTCCTCCTCTCCTCTGTCTGTCCCCTGTGTCCTCCAAGGCTCCCCCACACCTACTCTTTTTTAAGTTTCAAAACATAAAGGGGAATGTAACAGTAATTTTGGACTTGGCTTTCACGAAAAATGGACCAATTTTTTTAAGTGTTGGTAATTTGTCCCGAAAATGGATATAGGGAGTTGGGCTGGAAAGGCTTTGAAGAATGGGGTTTTATGAGTGGAAAATGAGGCTTTAGCGTGTGGGAATGTCTGCTGCACCTCCTTTCCGTGCCTGGAACGGTGTGGGCACGTGTGATAATCACAGCTAATAGCATCATTATTGCTATTATCACATTATATTATTATTATTCATCAGAATCAGACAAAGCTTATTAACCCATTTAATTGAACCAAGGGCTTAACGTCCCAGTGACTTCACGGAAAGTGCTTGGCAAAGGCTTCAAGACATTGCAGCCACAAGGCGGCTGGCCACTTTACCGGCTGCCAGGCTGTGGCGGGCCCGGCAAGGATTTCCCCAAACTGTTCCCGCCTGTGGCCTATCTGGGAACTTTCCAGGACACACTGGATGGATGCTCATCCCCACCCATACTCCAGCCCTTTCATGCACACACACGTTCACACAGGCATATACACACCTCTGTCTCCTTTTAGGTAAATCTGATTTAATAAAGGATATGATTACACAAAAGATCCCCCCAGACTCGATGTGACCAAAGATCCCTCCTCTACCCACAAGCTGGTATTTCTATTGAGTCATTACAGCTGGTACTGGGTACACAGCACCCACAATTCATGGTGAACACCTGGCTTCTCCCAAACTTGGTGCCAGCTCCACCAAAGCTTCTCCACTCTCCCACAGTCCAAAGCCCGGGTTGGGGTTGCTGAAGCCTACCTAGCCCCCCAGGCTCACAGAGACTCCCCCAGCTACTCAAGGTATGGATGCCTACAGAACTGAGCTGAGGCTGCGGTAGGTACCTGGAAGAGGCCAGGGCCCCCTCCAGAATCAAGAGGCGTGGATCCTAGTCCTTGGCCTAGGCTCTTCCTCCAGTATCACCTTCCCTTAATGGAGCCCAAGTTTCCCCCTTTGGAAAATGGGTACTGAACCTGCCTCCCTCTCCAAGTTCATTGTAAAGGTCTACACCGGTCCTGGATGTGACAAATTCAGAGCTTGAATGGTGTTCAGGTGAGCTGTGGCTTCAGAGGCAACAAAATGTCCTTTATCATCTCACTGGCATCCTACTACTGCAGAATTCCTGAGTGAGGAAGCCCTTCTTGATCAACATGTTAATCTCCCTCTTCTCTAGCCCCTACCCGCCCCACACACACACACACACACACACTGTGCCCCTGGCCAAGCAGGCTTCACAAAGGAAGTATCTTGCTTTATTTCTTTGGACATAGTGGCACCTCCAAGGCCTCAGCAGGGATGCTGCACTGCCCCTGAGGTGCCCCACTGGGTCAGGAGCTATCACTTAAGTAAGTTGGAATCACTTCTCCACCCTGAAGTCACTGAGGTCCTGGGTTTTCACTAGCCTCCTGCATTTCCAGGGGGCCCTGGGCAGCAAGGTACAGGAAGTCCCCACCTCAGGACCAGGGCAGCCCAGGCCCTGCCCAGTCAACCTTCAAGGGGTGAGAACAGGAGACAGATAGACCAAAGAGGCTAAGAGTAAGGGCTTTGGAGTTAGACAGAGCCTGCTTCAACTCACAGCTCCCACCACTTACTTACTGTCACACAATCTCTCTGAACCTCAGTTTCTTTATCTGTAAAATACAGATAAATGTGAAAATGTGCATACAGTGTTTGGTACTGCACCTAGAACATAATAAGCTCAAAATAACTACTGGGTCTCTTTCCAGCCCACTTTTTCTCCCCCCACATCAGAATAGAAGCTGGCCTATCTCAGGCAGTCCAGTCACTGGCATCAGGTGTTAGGCCATGACCTCTTAGTCCATGGCCTTGGCTGACTGGTACTGGGAGAGGAAATATCTTTGGGTGGAGGAATTAAGGTCTGACTGAAGGTCAGGTGTGAAAGGTCAAGTGTGAGAAAGGAGAAATTAAGGCTAACAGAAGCAATCAGGGAAGGCTTCCTGCTAATGGGGGCCTTGTGCTGAGAATTGAAGACAGGCAAGACTAGGATGGGTGTGCAAGGGTCGATGCAAGACTGAGCTAGGAAAAGGGAAGCCCTGAGAAATGTGGGAAGAGACGGGGAGGCTGAATGGGGTAGCCTTAAGTGCCAGGAAGAAGGGCACTTCTCCACTCTCAGAGAGGCAGCAGGAATCATGTGTGGCCTAGGCACTGCCCTATTTACAGTCTTTCTGTGGCTTCCATTCCCAAGGCTCACACTGTCAAGTTGAGCACTCACAACCCTCACAGCCTGCTCCCACCTGCTCCCCCTCACCTCGCCCCACACCACAAGCTGTAGCCATACTAACTTCTCAGCACTCCTTAAACTCTCTTCAAGCTCCTTCCCCCTTACCTTTGTGCTTGTGGTTCTTTCTGCCTGGCATGCCTGTCGACCTACCACATGTGTGCACACCCAGCACACACACAACTATGTGCACATACACTGCTTAACATTTTTTCGCAGTGAAACTTCTATGGTCATTCCTAATTGAAAAGTACATAGTCATTCTTAAAAATTCAGAAAGTTCAGAAAAGTGTGAGGACAAAAATAAAGATAAACCACTGTTAATATTTTGATGCTGGTCTTCCAGACATCCCTCAGCACACACACACATCTATGTGCACTTACATTATCCACACTCACTCACTCAGCCCACACTCACTCACTCAGCCCAACAGAAAGGATATTGTATCACAGGCTGCTCCAGAGTCTGCTTTTTTCACTCAGCAAAATGCCAAGAACATCTATCCTTATCAACAAATCATTATTTTTAATGGCCCCATGTATGGATTCATAATCCTTTCACCAGTTTCCTCACCAATGGGCATTTAGGTCATTCCCTGTTTTGTTTTGTTTCTGTTATAACAGGCCACAGTAAACATTCTTATCTGTGCATCTCTGTGCCTTTGTCATTTGGCTCCTTAAAGTAATTTCGAGAAGCAGAACTGCTGGGCCACGGGAACACATACATACAACCTAAAGTATGCTACCTTCTGCAAAGGCCACTTCGACTCGCACCGTCAAAAGTACGTAAGGTACCTGCTCCCCATACCTCTCCAATACCAGATTTTGTCTATCATCTTTGCCACTCAAAAGAGAAAACAAACACCTCAGTGACGTTTTGTGTATGTTGCTGTATTTCCACTTTTTTTTTTTTTTTCCAATACAGATGGTGTTATGTATACACAGTTCTGTAACTGGCTTTTCCCACAAGTTAATTCTTTCACTGCTTTTCTGCTTACTCATTCAAGGGTCAGGCAAAAAGCCACAAACGTGAACCAGGTTCCCAAAGCTCCCACCCTTGCTTAATGAGCTAACAATGGATTTCAAGAGTAGTCAGAGGGCAAGAAAGGACTGATTGCAGCATCACCAGTGCAGAGGCCAGTCTTTGGGGCTTTGAGGATAGCCCTGCATGGGCACTAACAAGCCAGTGGGTTCTGCCTGCTACGCCTGTCATGCCTGCTCAGTGCATCCCGACTGCTAGCCAAGCCTCCATGTAAACCTGCTTTACTGAAACCCAGGGAAAGGCGACATCTAAGCCAAACCCTTCTCTCTGCCCAGGCTATAATTTCCTGATTAGGCACCGCAGTCACCACCCCATCTGCACACACTGATTGCTTCCTGCCATCGTGGTCTCAATTTCTGTGGCTCCAGGGCCAATCCAGGAGCCACTGGGCCCACAGACTTCAGAACCTCAACTGGGTAAGTGTGAGAAAGTGCCAGGGAACTGGCAAGCAAGGCCCATCTCAGGGGCTACTCTCCTGCCTCCCAGAGTCAGGCTTTGCTCAGAAAGGAATCATGGCTTGGATTTTGAAGTTTGAGAAACAACTTTGATAAGAACAAGGTTGCTATGAGACAGTGGAGCAGAGGGGTACATGTGTGACCTGCATTCAAATCCTGACTGTGCCCTTTAATGACTCCAGCCTTTGGTCGAGAGAATCTCAGTGCTGATTTGTCCGCCTATAAGTTGGGGATAACAATTTATTTAGAAACTGGCATTGTAGCAGAGTTGTTAAAGAGCTGCTTGCGAATCCTGGTTCCTCCCCTCTTAGTTGTGCAACTTTGGGTTAATTACATCACCCCTTTGAACCTCAGTTTTACCATCTGTTTAATGGGAGTAATGAAAATACATGAGTATTGCTATGAGACACAAATTGTGCATATGAAAGTATCTTATACACAGAAATGCTGACAAAACAAAAGACAGTATTTCCATGGTCAACAAGGAGAACTCAGGTTGTACCTTTGGACCCCAAGCCTAACCTCTGTTTGCATACCTTCTTCCCAACCTTCCTTCAGAGGAGTGGCTGGTGGGTTTGAACCGCCAGCCTTCTGGTTAGCAGTCAAATGCCTTAGGCACTACACCACCAGAGCTCCTCTTCTCTGGCCTAGGGGCCATTTTTGAAGAGGTCTTTTTATCTCAGGCCCCAATTCCAGAGGGCAGTGGTCCTCTCAGGATGCTGAACTGGTGGGGAGGGAAGAACAGTGGGCGTCTGTTGTGTTTACACTGGGTAGAGTCAATCTTTGATTTCTTCTATCCAAGAGTTTTAGCACAGGCTCTCATGTTGCTCTTGCCATACTTTTCTTTTGAGACTTGAGCTTCATGTTGCAAAAAGTTAGTCACACTTGCTGCTGCCACACTCTGGGTAGTACTTCATCTAGAGTGAAGATCCTAGCTGGGGAGAGGGGGGCTCAGTGTGTGATAGATAAGGCACTCTTCATAGTTCCTCATTTCTAGCCTCAGAAGCCTCTATTTCACAGGGTGATCTTTATGTAACCCAAATATAATCCAGGTCATGTGGTCTGATCTACTTCTGGAGTTCCATTTTGCAAAGGGACAGTACAGCAAACACAAGTAACCTAAAGATAATTCCAATCATTATTTGCCTGTCTCAAAGAACATTAAACGGATCCGATTCTTAACCCACATGGACATTTTCAACCCCCATTTCTCCCTTTCCAGATCTCACACAAGAGCCTCTCTCCAAAAGTCTGATGTCCACCCTCAGCTTTTACTTCCTTCTTCACTTCCTTGCGGTAGCTCTTTATTGCGTCCATCAACCAAGTGTCTCTGGTGTCTTAGTTTGTTCTCTGTTTTGCCCATTACCCTGGTTCTCCACCAGAGAGAACCCAGGGGCAGACCTAGAAGCAAGAACACTACTGCCCTTCCCTTCCAGCTCTCTAGTACCGACTCACCACCATTCTCCTAATGCTGTATCACCAAAAGCCTAAAATAAATGCAGTCAAAGTAGAACTCGTGGGAAGGGAGGCATGTGCTGATCAAGCAGATACAAAATTCTTTTTAGCAGAGTGTGGGGAAGAGTGAGGACCCTTATCTGTTAGTATACCTGGTTCCATCACATTCAGCTACTTTCCCCCATTTCACAAGCCCTATGACTAGAATCAGCAGCAGTCACCTCTCCTTTCTGAGGAGCCCAGTTAGAACTTAAGAGTCACCTTCTCGAAAGAAGAAAACCAAAATTAATGGAAACAATCAGTCCTAGCGACTGGTACACCATCCGATCTGCAACCTATACAACTGTGAGACCAGAAGAACTAGATGGTGCCCAGCTACCACTGCCATCCACTTGGAAGGGATATAGGAGATCCTGCATAAAGAGGGAGAACAATGTGGAACAAAACTCAAAATCATTTGGACGTAAAAAAAAAAAGAAGGTGGGGACCAGGTTTGCTGGTCCAATAGAGCCTGGTGTAACCACTGAGACTATGGCCCCTAGCTGCCCTTCAGGTCTGGAATTGAACCCACAACTGTGGTTTCCAGCCAAACAAAGTACAGGCATGTGAGTTAAACATTTACCTCAAGTAGACACACGCCCTGGAGAGAACAATCGTGGGAGAAGGAAGGGCTGCTTATGCACAGGGAGATAGCTCAGGGTGCAGAAGAGTATGAAGGGATGGACACTGGGAGGAGGTAACTATGGGGAGGAAGTGGGAGGGGAGCTGCTGCATTGTAAATTTTGGTCAATGACATGAGACAAAGTATATGTGAACTGCTGTATGAAAAGTGAATTTACTCTATAAATCTTCACCCAAATCCTAAAAAAAAAAAAAAAAAAAAAAGTCACCTTCTCTCTCAAGACAACAGAGTAGGCCCAGGCAATTTGGGTCCTGGGACAGAGATCAAAACAGGTGGAGACACCACTGGGAGCAAAACCTGACCTGTTGAAGGGCAGCTTGTTTTGGGAGGTGTCTTATCTCCCCTGCATTAGAAGGAAACATCAAGGTGTATAGTTTCCAGCCTCTCAGACTTCTAGAAGCTGTTGGAATAAATAAGAAAGCTTATATTCCTAGTCTCTGCCTGAGTCCCCATAATATAAGGACTGCTTCCTGCTAGGGAAATCAACAAGCAGTTAAAAAAAAAAAAAATCGGCCACTTTCCAAACACCTCTAGCTTTGGACTCCAGAGCCCTCCCACAAGAGCTGGGGGAGGGCCTGGGTGTGACCAGAATAAGCTCAGGCCAGGGGGCCCCTGCATCCCCCAAGCCACCAAGCTGGCAGGATGGTGATGAAGGAGCCATTTGGGGACAGCCCTGCTGGATCCCAGGGTGGGAGATGGGAGGAGCATCCTGCTTTCCATAGCCCGGCCTGGGCAAGCAGAGCCACTTCTGCCCCAGGCAAATCAATTGAAGGTCTTGGCCAAGCCTGTTTGAGTTGGGGAGAGCCCAAGTGGGAATTCCAATCTGCCAGTGTTTGCTCTGCAGGCGAATAGAGCCAAACAGAAATGCTGCTTTGGGACTTTGCGCCAAATAGCCATCGGCTTGTTCTGCCAGCAGGGCTGGGCCAGCCCCCTGCACGTCATCCCCTCCCAGTTCTCTGTTCTGTGACAGCCTGTCTGCTTGTGCCCTAAAGGCACTTGCCCTCCAACACTACACTCAAAGGCCCATACCCAAGGTTGCCCTGCTGGGCCCAAGACCTGACCCAACCAGGTCTGAATTGCCACGGGCCCATCCAGCATCAGCTACACCTCAAAATCCATTCATACCCACTTCTGCAGTTTCCTGGCATCTGCTTCCTGCTCTCAGGTCCGTACTTTCCTCCTCTCGCCTAGATGTTGGCCCAGTCCGGATGAGAAGCAGAGGCCTGCACTGCACTGCACTGCAGCTGGCCCCCCAAAGGGGACTGACGGCTGGGAAGCAGGAGCCACAGTTGATTGTACGATATTGTATTTGACTTTATAGTTAGTTGGTTTTGTCAGCTCATTTCTAAGAAGGAATACCTGAGGCTTAGAAAGATCAGACAGCTTGCCCAATGTTGCCCAGTTAAGGAACTCAGGTATCTTGACTCCAAAACTGGGGTTTTCCACCTTGTCACCCTTGAGGTAAATTTTTAAATCTTTTGTTCATTCTAGACACCTGGGGCAATTTCCAGGATTCCGGGTGAAAGCAAGTGGCTGTGTTTTAACAGTCCCCTGAGTAGCCTTGGCACACCTAGTGTGAGCAGTTTGCAATATCTGCTTTGCCCCAGCCCTGACAGGTGAGTAAGGAGCTCTGGTAGCACGGTGCCTAAGGGTATCTGATTGCTAACCACAAGGTTGGTGGTTCATAACCCACCAGCCACTCCATGGGAGTGGGTTGGGTTGGGTTTGCTTTTTTTGTTCTTTTGAAAGGTGAGTTGGAGCCACTAACTGGGGTCTGCCCACCTTATTAATTGTGGCTGCACCCTGGAAACCCATTTACCTGAACATATTAAGGCTACGTGGCCTGGCACTGACCTGTAAGGCCCTGAGCTTTTCCCCCTTCCAAGAGAGGCACAAACACCCCATCTATTTCTGCACCTGAGAAGCAGCTAAGCTACATTCCCTGTCCTCAGAGGGCTCCCCCACATGGTGATGGGGCTCATGCTCACGGGCAATTCTCCTGGGCACTATTGATTTTTAATTTGGCTTGGAGAGTGTGTGTGGAGATTTGCAAATGGAAATTATTTTAGTTTTTTAGAAGACATGTGCTGTCTGCATTCTAACAATTATTATCACCTCCTCAGGGATACATTCTCTTATCAGGTCTGGCTGGATTACTGTGTCCCCTACTCATCCATGAGTTCAAGAAGGAGAGGGCTAGACTATGGTTCTTTCCATCACAGCACCCCAGCACCCAGCCCAGCTCAGTCAGTAGCAGTTGGTATATGGGTGAGAGGGTGAACGACTGTTGGATTTCCCGGGACCCCAGTGGGTCTTTGTTGCTGGGGTAAGGGAGGCTAGAGCTAGTGTAGACCAGTGGCTGGGCTCTGGTCAGGGTGAGTCTTGACCCTCCCCTATTTTCCCCACTCCCTAGTTCTGGCTGTGTTATGTGCAAGAGGGATGAATATGTTCCAGGGAGTAGGACTTCATGAGCACTTCCTCAAGTCCAATTCCCAAATGTGGGCAAATACTATGATCACACAGCTATGGAGAAACAACTCAGAAGGTCTGTATTTAATGGAGAACTCCTGCAGCTTGGGACACTCTCAGTGCCTGGGTGTTCCCCACCCAGCTACTTCTCAGCTGCTTCCAATGACTAGGACTACTGCTGCTTGGGCAATTCTTCAAGCATCAGGCTCAGCACGTGCACAATCTCATAGTACAGCTCTTGAAGCCTAGAGAATGGAACAGGGAGAGACAGGACCTGGGCTCAGGGTGGGCTCTCTGGTTCTGCTCCAGCCTGGCCCTACCTACCACATACATGCACCTGTGCAGTCACCACATCTGGTGTGTATACACTACAGTCCCAGTCTGCCTCATCCCTGTATTCCCCTGGAGTAATCACATAATCCCATGGTCAAGTTGGAGACAAAAGAGCCTTGAACTACAGTGAGGTGAAATGTGTGGCAGTGCCCAGACAGCACCTGGCCCATTCTTGGGCCAGAAGTTGGGATTCCTTGATCCTCCAGTCTAAGAAGTCCTCCAGGGGGCTTTTGTTGAGAAGCCAGGCTTCTCATGTCCTTATTTGAGAGCCCACCATGACTTCCTAGGGTCACCATCCCTCTGCCAGGTGTTACATCCTTCCTGCTCAGTAGAAGCCAGTTACAGTCACAGCTAACTTACCCAGAGCACAGACCCTGGGCCAGCCAAACTAAGAGCTGCAGAGGCTTTTTCTTTCATTGAATTAGCCCAGAAACCCTTCTTGTGATGGAGAGAAGGCAGAGACTTGCCCAGGGTCATATAGGAAGGTGGTGGCAGAAATGGGCCAGGTGCCTAGGCCCCTGACTTGCCATCGAGTGCTCTCTCATCTGCTCCTTGAAAATAGTAAGGCACTGGACATGTAAGGCCAGGATGGAGCATTTAAACATGGGCCAGGGTGGCCTGAGGAGGGGCAAGGGGAACAGATTCCACCAGCCACAGTCTGTCCACACAGTAGCCCAGCTGGCTGAGACAGTGGTCCAGACTGTACCCCACTATATACATGGAATCCTATACCCCCAAGTAGGGTCTTGGCCCATCCTACCCACTCTGTCCATCAACCATCTCCCCGTTCAGTCTCCTGAGGCACTCAGCCTTGACCTTAACCTCAAGAAAGCCCCCAGAGACCAGGAAAGGCCTAGTCTTCTTGGACAGGGGTGGCAGGATGGGACTGACTTGTAGATAGTAGTATCCTGGTTGTCTAGAGTAGACAAGTAGATGTCAATGAAGGGTAGGCTAGTGCCAAAATCATCCAAGACCATGGGGTCAGTGTGCTGCAGGGTCTTCTTGAAGTTCTCCACCAGCTCACTGAAGCTTTGGTAGTCAACATTTTGCTGGAGAGGGAAGCATATTGCGAAAGAAATTATAATGAGGTGGTGACCCTCAAACTGCATAGAGACCTGGACCTTCACCATGGGCCCCAGATGAGTCCTGAGCCCAAGCACAGATTCATCCGTGACCCTCTGGGCCTGGACTGCTCTCTGGCTGAGGTAGCATGGGACCACCATCATTGTCCATGGGGCAGATAATTCAGAAGGAATAGGAGAAAGCTCTGAGTTTGGCTCAGTATGGCCTCAGATTGTCCTGGACAAAGCTTGGGCATAGGCAAGAGAGGCAAGACTGTCAGGAGGGCAGATGTCTCAGACTCAGAGAAGAGGATGGTGGGGTATGGACTGGCCAGAGGAAGGAAAAAGGGGAAGCATGGTTAGGATGCCCAGGGCTTGGCATGGGCAGCTGAGAGCACTGAAGCTGAAATAAGAAGACCCCCCACAGTGCCTCACAGCTGTGCCATGCTTCAGACCATGTCCTGCCTTTCATGCTCATTCTTGGCCTGGTTTCAGAAATGACATGAGGTAACCAAGGGTGAGTAACTTAACTTCTCAGAGCCTCAGTATCCCCACCTACCATGTGCCATGGTTGGCTGGCACCAATGTGCCCTCAGTGACCTCAGGTTACTCCAGCATACACTGCCTGGTCCCAAAGACCCAGTAGAGTTTTGCCCATGATAGAGGGATAAGTAATAATCACCATAGTCCAGAGAAATAGAAAAATGCAGAACATAAAACCTGACTCTGGGAAATACGGGGGTAGGTATATCTACCTTACCTAAGGCCACAGATGTCTGACACTCTTTACACGGGCCCCAAGATCCCTCTTCCTGTCCATTCTTCAGCCCTGACTGTCCAGCTTCTGTCTGTCTGTCCATCTGCTTACTGGTGTCAAGCACCTACCTGAGTCTGCATCAGATGGCTGACCTCCTCTTGCTGCCGCTTCAGAATCACCTGCTTCTCCTCCATGAGGATCATGTGCCTCTCCACCTTCAGCTCCCGCTCAAACTTTTTGATGGAATCCTAGAGATTCAGAGGGTGGAGGGCAGATGCAGGCTTTTGCTATGTGCCCATCCCCAGTACTTCTTCTCCCCTAGCCTTACACCACCACTCAGGCCCCTCAGCAGGAGGACCACCTCCCCAATACAGGGCCAGTCCCAACTCAAGCTGCCAACTGCCGCCACAGTGGCTTCCCAAATCCCACTGTCCTGCTCACCACCATCATTATGCAGGGAAAATGCATTGGCTCAGGGAGAGGAGTTAGGCTGGGGTAGAGGGGACCCACCTGGCCACTTCCTCTCCATCTTTACTTCCTCTCCACACCTGCCTGCCACACCTCACCTGATCCCCAATGCCTACAAATGCAGTCTCACCTCAGTGTGGATGATCATCACACCTACGAACATGCTGAGGAAGATGAAGGACGCAAGCAGGATGAAGACAATGGTGAATGTCCGGCTCAGCAAAAAATTTCGATTATCTAACTCCTGCTGCAGGTCTGTCCAGCCATCCACCTGCTCAGACCAGGACAGAGCATGCTGATTGCCAAGTTCCAGTGAGACAGGACTCATTCTACCTACACCAGGAAACCTTGGCCCAATGAGTGCTTCCTGCCCAGCTACACTAAAGATGAGGCTGGCTCTGCCTCTATATCAGCCTCTCAATATCTCCCCAATCCAATGGCCTCTCATTAACCCTAGAAGGCCAGCTTCTAGCTTCTCTGGACCCAACTGAGTATCTGAACATGAGGAAGAACCCACACAAGGCTCAATGTGTTCACATGCCCACACTACCTAGGCAGAAACTTCTCAAGGTCCCTGGCTACCCCACCACTGTTCCCAAACACAGTACCGTGGCCAAGCTGAAGAGGGTAAAGAAGGCCACAGCCAGGTTCCCCCAGTTCTTCAGGTCACCCATCTCTGGAGCTCCAAACAGGCAGAAGCCTAAGATAGCAAAGACGTACATCAAGAGGAAGAGGAGGATGAGCACCGAGGCCACGGTGTAGGCTGTCTGCCCCATGGCGGTAATGAGTGTCTGCAAGGCAAGGAAGACCTGGATTAAGCAACGGCACCGAGCTGTGTGGTACCCAGAGGACAGGGTCATGTCTGCCCTTGTCATCTACCTCCAGCATGCAGCACCCTGCCTGGCACATGGTAGATGCTCAACAAATGTAGGCTGAATGAGTGAGTGAGGGAGTGAGTCAGAAGTATGCTCAGGTTGAGGGCTGATCAATCAGACAATGGTTTACTGGTGTCTGGCACCTACCTCAGCCACCTATGGCCAGCTGATGTGTGCTGCCTCAGGTCTGAGCTGACCTTCCCCTCAGGACCACTAGCCACTTCATTTGAACCCCAGCCTTGTTCTGTAATTAGCCCCAAGAGTTCTCTCCTGCTTCTAGACTGAAGGCCAGCCTGGAACACTCTTTGCCCCAGGTCCAGGAGGAATAGGGGAACCACCCTGGGAATGAGAATGAAGAGGCCTAAGAGGAATGTAGCTCCCCACTCTTTCTGGGCCCCATCTTCACAAGCAGGTCCCTGTCTTGTGGCTTCAGTCTTCCTTCCATGAACTAGGAGTTTGTCTTATCTCCCCACTACATTGCTCACTCCTGGGGAACACAGTCTGGCTCCTCGTTGTTCATCCTCCATTCTCCAGAGTCTTGTAGTAAGTGCCCGATACATGTTACCACTTTCTCAGACATGATTTCAAGGTTTAAAAAAAGAATTAAAAAAAAAAAAAAGTTGTCATTCAGTTGATTCTGACTAATAGTGACTCCATGGTGTCAGAGCAGAACTGTGCTCCACGGGGATTTGAATGGCTGATCCTTTGGAAGTAGGTCACCCGGATCTTTCTCCTGGGATTCCTCTGGGTAGTCTTGAACTTCCAACCTTTTGGTTAGCAGCCAAGCATATTAACTCTTTGCACCACCCTGGGACTCCAATTTCAAGGTAAATAGATGGATAACTGCTCTCGAGTCAACTCTAACTCATGGCAACATTATGTACAACAGAACAGACTATTGCTAGGTCCTGCATCATCCTTATAAATGTTGGCAAGTTTGAATCCATCATTGAGGCTATTGTTACAATTCATTTCACCCAGGGTCTCCTTTGCCCTCATTTATTTCACCAAACATGATTTCCTCCTGCAGTGATTGAGCCCTTCTGAGGACATGTCCAAAACAAGTAAATTGGACAGTATTCTGTTGTGATCCATAAAGTTTTTATTGCCTAATTTTGAGAAGTATATTCTTCCTGGTCTGCCTTCGTCTGGAAGCTCTGCTGAAACCTGTCCGCCGTGGGTAAGCCTGCTGATACCTGAGATACTGGTGGCATAGCTTCCAGAATCGTAGCAACATGCAACCCATCACAGTACAACAAACAGACAGGTGGTAGGCTCCGAGATTAGCTCATGTTGTACTGCCATTGGTTTTTCCCACTCATCTGCTGAGGGCCCCTTCCTCTCTCTGGTCCTGACTGCCACACTGTGGGGAGGGGCTGGACTAGACGCTGCCTAAGTGTCAGCCTCTGGCTCTGACGCTCAGAGTCTGTGAATATTCTGGATTCAGTGACACCACCACTTCCTGGCTGTGTGACCTGGTGTAAGTCACTCCTGTCTCTGAGCCTTGGTTTCCTCCTCTGTGAGATGACAGTTATAATAATACCTGCATTCAGGATGGTGAGAGGCTTAAAGGAAATGATGTGCTCCTGGCAGAGTTGATGCTCAGTAAATAAATAAACAATGATGCCGGCAATTTGGAGAAAACATAGAGTGTGGGCATCCTCTTAAAAGGTAGTCTTCAGAAAGCAGACAGATTTTTCCCTGACTTCACTTTGGAAGCACTTCTCATGTTTGCACTTTATCCCACTGGGTGCAGGGACCATATGTCCAGAGTCATCTTTAAGTGGCTGATCAGTGGGGGTCTGAAGGTTGTTTCTTTTATTATAATTATTATTATTTAAAATTTATATTGTGATTTGAGTGAGTGAGGGTTGTTTCTGAGCACAGATTTGGCCCTTCCATCCTTCCTGGTGTGTGCTGGGCCTGGGCTCTGAGTGCCCTGGGGTGGTGGTCCCCTTCCTTCCCTCTCCACCTTATTTCTTTTTGTTTTTATTGTGATTTGGGTGAAGGTTTACAGAGAAAATTCACTTTCCATACAGTGGTTCACA
>NW_006921699.1:6873503-6888880 GCF_000298275.1 Orycteropus afer afer | reverse complement strand
TTAATCTTCTGGATTTCTGCCTGCAGATTTAGAATCATTTCTAATTTTTCATTTATTTTGTCATTTTGTTCTTGTATTTTCTTCCAAAATTCTTCTAGGGTTTTTCCTGTGTTTTCTTTGGTCTGTCTCTCAATCCTTCCACATTATTTCTTGGGCTCCTGTGCTTCAATGTTCTTCTCCCTGATTTTGCACTGGTTGAAGGGTTAGGAGTGGGCTATGAAGATGCCTCCTGGGCCAGGACTGGGTACCCTGCCCAGAGTCCTGGCCTTAGTTGCTGCCCAGATAAATGGCCCTGCAGTTCGGGAACTGCGAGTGCACAGGTCTCAAGGACTTTTCAGGCCTGCCCTCCTACTAGGTGCCACACACAACCAGGACAAATGCACTCAGCAGGGAGCCAGTGCCCTTGGACTCACAAAATGCTATTCTGGGTCATTGACCCCCATCCCCATCTCCCAAGATGGATGCCCTTCCTGCTACTAGTCCTTTCTGCTTCCTTTCCTCTGAACTTCCCCTGGGTATCCTTTCCCTCAGCCCACCACCCATCATATCCTTCCTCACGTGATTCCTACAGGTCTCTGGCACATCCATTCCATGATGACTTCTGTAATGGATTAAATCATGTCCAAGAGAAAGATACATTGAATTCCTAACACCTGGTACCTGTAAATGTGACCTTGTTTGGAAATAGGGTTAGTAGATGTTATCAGTTAACATGAGTGATGTCTTATGAAAGAAGAGTGTGGTAGTTAAGTTTGTGTGTCAACTTGTCTGGGCCTGGTTGAGTGGGTGAGCAGCTGGATGTAGTATTCCCCATGATGAGACTGGTAATCAACTCCATGATGGAATCTACTGTGAGCAGCTGAATAGCTGCCTTAGGCATGTGGTCTGCTTTCTGTATATAAGAATAAGCCTTGGGAATAGTCTCTAGCCTTTTGGCAAGCTTGAACCCTGCATGTAGCCAAGTCACTGTTCAACAGCCTTCTATGCCCTGCCGATCTTGGGACTTCATCGGGGCTTGAATTAGTGGCCTGCCATGTTGTTTGGTAATGTTGAAACTATGCCTTTTTACTTGTCAACCTTGGGCTTGTCAGCCTCAGCAGCCAGCAGCTATCTGAGTGAAGAAAAGCCTCCAGCTTCAGTGAGCCAGGAGCAGGAGGCAGAGCTGAAGCCCAGGGTTGAGGGGCTTTCACCCAGCCCCTAGACCCTGGCACTTTGAACTCGGACTTAAAGCCTCCAAACTGTAAGAGAATAAACTGTCTGTTAAAGCCATCCCATTTGTGGTATATTCCTGTCAGAGCAGCACTAGGTAACCAAAACAAAGAGAAAAACACAGAGAGACAGAAGGACAGGCATGTGACTACAAATGCAGATGCAAGCAAAGGAATGCCAAAGAGAGCCAGGAGCCACTAGACGCTAGTGGAGAGGCATGTAATAGATCATCCTTCAGCATCTATTGAAGGAACCAACACAACCAACTCTCTGACTTGGGCTTCTAGACTCCAGAATTGTGAGACAATAAATTTCTGTTCTTTAAAGTCACCCAGATGGTGGGTATTTTGTTACTGCAGCTCTAAGACACTCAGACAGAACTCTCTCCTTGCCTCTTCTGAAAATAATCTCTTCCCTAAGGTCACAACTTCCCTAGCAGCCTCAGGGGGGTTGCTGTTCATCCTACACTCACCTCAGGTTCCAGAGGCCACCCTGCCTTATCCTTGGAGCCATGACTCTATAGACACAGTCCTTGCTCCTAGGCGTGGCCACCTTCCAGGTTTCCATACCCCTCATGTCTTGAGTTGGAAAATATGAGCTTGGTGATAGAAATGATGCCAGAGATCACACGATAGAATTTTGCAAGACCAACCACTTATTCATTGCAAATACCTTTTTTCAACAAAACGAACAGCAGCTATACACATGAACTTCGCCAGGAATATACAGGAGTCAGATCTACTATATCTATGGAAAGAGGTGATGGAGAAGTTCAGTATCTACAGCCAAAAGAACAGATCATCAATTGCTCACATGCAAGTTCAAGTTGAAGCTGAAGAAAATTAAAACAAGTACACAAGAGAGAAAATATGGCCTTGATTGTATACCATTTGAATTTAGAGACTATCTTAAAAATAGATTTGACATATTGAACACCAATGGCTGAAAACCAGATGAGTTATGGGATGACATCAAGAACACCATCCATGAAGAAAGGAAAAGGTCATTAAAAAGACAGGAAAGGAAGAAAAGATCAATACAGATGTCAAAAAAGATGCTGAAACTTGCTCTTGAATGGAGAGTAGCTAAAACAAATGGAAGAAACAACACGATAAAAGAGCTGAACACAAAATTTCAAAGAGCAGCTTGAGAAGACAAAATCTATTATTATACTGAAATTAGCAAAGACCTGGAGTAAGAAAGCCAAAAGGGAAGAACACATTTGACATTTCTTAAGCTAAAAAAAGTGAAGAAAAAATTCAAGCCTCAAGTTGCAATATATAGTGAAAGATTCTATGGGCAAGATATTGAATGATGTGGGAAGTATCCAAAGAAGATGGAAGGAATACACAGAGTCACTGTATCAAAAAGGATTGATCAATGTTCAACTATTTCAGGAGGTGACATATGATCAACAACCAATGGTAATGAAGGGAGAAGTCCAAGCTGAACTGAAGGAATTGGCAAAAAATAAGGCTCCAGGAATTGACAGAATACACATTGAGATGTTTCAACAAACAGATGCCGCACTGAAGACACTTACTAATCTATGCCAAATAATTTGGAAGACAGGTACCTGGCCAACTGACTGGAAGAGATACATATTTGTACTCATTCCAAAGAAAGGTGATCCAACAGAATGTGGAAATTATTCAACAATATAGTTAATATCACATGCAAGTAAAATTTTGCTGACGATAATTCAAAACTGGTTGCAGCAGTATATTGACAGGGAACTTCTAGAAATTCAAGTTGGATTCAGAAGAGGATACAGAACAAGGGATATCATTGCTGATGTAAGATGGATGTTGGCTGGAAGCAAAGAATACCAGAAAGATGTTTACCAGTGTTTTATTGACTATGCAAAGGCATTTGATTGTGTGGATCATAACAAATTATGTATAACATTGTGAAGAATGAGAATTCCAGAATACTTAATTGTGCTCATGAGGAACCATACATAGACCAGGAGGCTGTCATTTGACCAGAACAAGGGGATATTGCTGATATTAAAATCAGGAAGGGTGGTGTGTGTCAAGGTTGTATCCTTTTACCATACTTATTCAATCTGTATGCTGAGCAAATAATACAAGACACTGGACTATATGAAGAAGGACATGCATCAGGATTGGAGAAAGACTCATTAACCACCTGTGATATGCAGACTATGCAACCTTGCTTGCTGAAAGTGAAGATGACTTGAAGCACTTACTGATGAAAATTAAAGACTATAATCTGCAGTATGGATTACACCTCAACATAGAGAAAATTAAAATCCTCACAACTGGACCAATAAGCAGCATCACGATAAATGGAGAAAAGATTGAAGTTGTCAAAGATTTCATTTGAGTTGGATCCATACAATACTCATGGAAGCAGCAGTCAAGAAATCAGATGTCATATTGCACTGGACAAATTTTCTGGAAAAGACCTCTTTAACATGTTGAAAAGCAAAGGTGTCACTTTGAAGTCTAAACTGCACCTAACCCAAGCCATGGTATTTTCAATCACCTCATATGCATGTGAAAGCTGGACAATGAATAAGGAAGACCAAAGAAGCGTTGATGAATTGTGGTGCTGGAAAATAGTGAAAATACCATGGACTTCCAGAAGAATGAATAAATCTATCCTGGAAAAAGTGCAGCCAGAATGCACCTTGAAAGCAAGAATGGCCAGACTTTGTCTCACCTATTTTGGTCATGTTGTTAGAAGGGACGATTCCCTGGATTATATCATGCTTGGTAAAGTAGAAGGTCAGTGAGAAAAGGGAAGGCACTCAACAAGATGGATTGGCACAGTGGTTGCAGTGATGGGCTCAGGTATAGCAAGGATTGTGAGAATGGCACATGACCAGGCAGTGTTTTGTTCTGTGGTACATGGGGTTGCTATGAGTCAGAGCTGACTCTGCGGCACCTAACAATAACTTGTCTTAAGGACTTTGCCACCAGGATCTGCCTTCCTCTTTTCCACTTGATCCTGCTGTCCTCTGAGGACTCCAGCATCCTTATTAATGATCTACCCTCCCCTTTGTCCCTTGACTTCCTAATCTCTATTGGCCCTTGTACCACTTCCCACCCCTGTTCCCTTGATGCCCACTACCCAGAATAACCAGACTACACTTTCTACTATCTGATTACTTCCTCACTCTAGGATACCCACCACCTGGCATGGACCTCCCCGGGACCTCAGTCTTCTTTCCTGACCATCTGCTTTACTCTCCTCTCAACCTGACATCAATTCCTGCATTCAGTGCCTCAAACACTACCCTCTCTCTTTCTAAGACAAAATATTATGTCTTTCTCTAGCCTATGAACAAGGAGGAGCCACTGTTGGGTTTGAAATGAAGGGTGTCATGATATGATGTGCAATTTAGAAATTTGCCCCCCACCACAACTGCTATGGCATTTCTGCTGTAAAGGCTTTCAGTAGTGTGGGAAGCCATTTGCAGGATCCAAGTGGCAGAGAAAAGATGATGGCTATGGGACTGAAGAGCAGTGGACAAGTTCATAAATATTTAGGAAGCTATGCAGTAGAATTCTGAGAAACTGGAGCCAAAACACACTCAAATTTATGACTTGGCAACTGAATGAGGGTAACACCCTTCACCAAATGATGAAATATAGGAAGAGGAGCCAGGGTTTGGGGACTTGGGGGTGGGGGTGAGGGAATGATAATGTGTCCCAGATTAGACATGTTGATTTTGACAAGCACATGAAATGTCCAGAAGGCAGTTGAATCTGAAGACCAAAGAAAAAGGTCTGGGCAAATAAAGACCCCTGGAGAGTGGAAAAGATTACCCAGAGAGAAAATATAAGGAATGAGAAGAGAAGAGAAGATGGGATATAGTCCTGAAAATACAATATTTATGGGCCAGGCAGAGAAAAGGCATCTGAAAAGTCATACCCAAGAGGTTGGAGGAAAACCAAGAGAAAGCAGTTACAAGGAATGCCAAGGGAAATGGCCACTGGATTTGGTGATAAGGATATTGCTAGCACCTGGGAGAGGGTAGTTACCCTGGAATGGAGGGGAAGAAGACAGAGCAGAGCATAAATGAAAGATGAGGAAGTGAGGACTGAGAATACACATAGCTCTTTCCAGAAACCTGGCCATGAAGAGATAAAGACAGGGCCAGTGGGTGGAGGAGGGTTGACTATATTGTTTGGGAGGGTGGTGGTCAAGTCTATGTGTCAACTTGGCTGGGCGTGGTTGAGTGGCTAGGCAGCTGGATGTAGTATTCCCCATGATGAGAATGGTAATCAACTCCATGGTGGAATCTACTGTGAGCAGCTGAGTAGCTGCTTTAGGGATGTGGTCTTCTTCCTGCATATAAGGAGAAGCCTTGGGAATAGTCTCTAGCTTATGGCACACTTGAACCCTGTATGTAGCCATGTCATTGGTCAGCAGCCTGCCATGCTCTGCTGACCTTGGGACTTTCAATGGACTTGAATTAATGGCCTGCATGTGGTTTGGTAACATCAGGACTGTGCCATTCTACTTGTCGACCTTGGGCTTCTTAGCCTCAGCAGCCAGTAGCTGCCAGAGTGAAGAAATGCCTCTAGCTTCAGTGAGCTGGAAACAAGAGGCAAAAGCCCAAGGTCGAGGGGCTTTCACATAGCCCCTAGAGCCTGGCACTTTGAACTTGGACTTCTAGCCTCCTGAACTGTAAGGGAATAAACTCCTATTTGTTCAAGCCATCCCATTTGTGGTATATTTCTATCAGAGTGGCCCAAGGTAACCAAACCAGGAGGGAACACTCACACATGTGAGTGCCTACAGCATGTGACTACGTGAAAGTGTGAAGGGGTGAATGCATGTGGTTGTGTGGCAGAGAGAGAGCTCTAATATTTTTTCCCTTCTCTATTCCACTTAAGACTGGGGCTCTGTCTTAGTTTCCTAGTGCTGCTGTAACAGAAATATTACAAATGGGTGGTTTTAAAGAACAGAAATTTACTTTCTTACAATGCAAGAGGGTACAAGTCTGAATTCAGGGCATCAGATGTAGGGAGAGGTCTGTCTAGTCTATTTCAGTTTCTAGGACCTAGCAAGCCTTGGAGTTCCTAGGGCTTATAGATTCATCTGCTTTCATTGTCTTCAGATAGTATCTGTCTTCCCCATGCCTCCTTGCCTGCCTGTGTCTCTGCTGCTCCTTATATCAGTAGGCAATGATTAGGTTTAGGACATACCTTCCACTTATAGGGCATCATTAGCATAACAAATAAAACCTTATTCCCAAATAGGATTACATCCACAGGTATATTGTTGTTGTTGTTGTTAGTTACCTAGTTATCATCCCATTGATTCCAAATCATGGCAACACATGTGTGCAGAGTAGAATGACTACATAGGGTTTTCAAGTCTATGACATTTTGGAAACAGATTGCCAGGCCTGTCTTCCAAGGTATCTCTGGGTGGGTTTCAGCTGCCAACCTTTTGGCCAGTAGTGTAGCACTTAACTATTTGTACCACCAAGGCCATTTCACAGGTATAGGAGTTAGGATTCCAACACTCAAATTTATGACTTGGCAACTGAATGAGGGGGCACATAATTCAATCTATAACAGGCTTCCGAAGTTAGGGTCCAGACCCTAGACAGAAGGTCATCAAGGCCTGAACTGGGGGCAATCTTTCAGCAAAATAAGCTGACACATCCTGATTGGACCAGCAGGTCCACACCAGCCCCTTCCTGTAGAAGCATGCATATTGGGTGAAAAGCCAAGTATGCCCACTGTGTCCAGGATGAGTACCTGAGGGCATAGTTGATGGCAACAGGTCACCCCTGAGGTTTGGTCTGAAACCTTACGAGTCAGGTAAAGGGTGGGTATCCCATGACTTTCAACAACTTTCAAAACTTCTCAGCAGAACCATTTCCAGAGCTGTGTGAATGAAGTAATAAGTCTATTACCATTAAGAGAAGCAACAGATTTTAGCTCTTTGGGGAAAGCAGCGAGTGGCCAAGGTCATCAAAAGCTGGAGACTAGAGGGCATACAGTTCAAAGGGTCATGTGCCATAAGAAAATCAGTCATTTTGCAACATGAGAAAGAGGAAAAGTTCAAATGGCCTCTGCAGTCAGACACTGACATTTAAATGCTGGGCTTCCATGGAGCTGATTCCTAGCTTGCAGCTGTCTTAAGATTAAACAAGGTATTATCAGTAAAGATCAACCTGCCAAACAGTAAGATTCAATAACTGGAAGACAGTAGTCAAATTAGTATTTTATCAGGGAGTGGTGGACAGATGGGCCCTATAGCCTGCACTTCTGGGACCACAGGACCCCAGGACCCCACGGCACTCACCCGGATGCCCCGGCTATAGGTGATAAGCTTAAGAATGCGCAGGGACTGCAAGCCATTAGCAATGTTGAGGTAGGGGTAATGTTTGCCCTTAATCTTTTGGAGGGCATAGGGGATTGAGATAATGATGATGATGAGCACATCCAGCAGGTTGTAGCCATCCTTCCAGTAGACAATGGGGTCCACGTAGAGCTTAATGAAGAACTCAGTGCTGTAGATGGACACAAAGAGGATCTCTGAGATCTGTAGGGGTGGCAAGAGTGGGAGGGTTCGGGTTAGGCTGGAGTTCCCTTTAGTCCTTCCCTACTCCCTGACTGGGCCACCAGTCAGGATGGGAAGTGTGTGCTCCTAAGGCACCCACATGAGTGAGAAACCCAGGCAAAGTCCCTGGCACACAGCTGACACTCATTGTGTTTGACTGCCTTTCCTTTCTATGTCTTCCCTATCCCATGACCCTAAACCCGAGGCTAGATTTGACCCCAGGTGCTTGGGAAGGCCTGATTGATTGACAGACAGAGTATAAGACCCCAGTACAAGGAAATTCCCATGTCAGGCAACCTAAGTATAAGGTTTCCCAAAGAGAAGATGCCAAGAGTTTTCTAGACATCTTGGTCATACAAACTTTTAAAAATATAGATGAAATACTCAAATGTCTACTTATATTTAATCTGTTAATTTGGTTAATCATATATGTTATGATAAAAATCAATTAACTACAATAATATGTTTCTGAAAAAAACATTTATTTTTTTCACCTTCATAATTTATGAAACAGCTTTCTTCAAAGTCTTCTCATAAATCTATAATTCGAATAGCTTTGTTTTTAACCAAGAGGTATTTTTTGAGTCATCTAAATTTTTCCTTATCATCTAAATTGACTTTCATCTAAATTTGCTTATCATCTCTACTTCCATCCAAACCAGTTTATTCATTCATTGAAAAAGCTTTAAGTGAGCACCTACTATGTGCCAAGCAAGCACAGTTTTAGGCACTAGGAAATGCAACAATGAATAAAACAACACTTCCAACCCCAGGAAGGTTACAATGAAACAGAAATAAATGTTTAAACAAATACACATATAGCACCTCATCTTTCTCTGGTGGAGCAGCTGGTGGGTTCCAACAGCCAGCTGACCTTTTGGTTAGCAGCTGAATGCTTTAAGCACTGCACCACCAGTGCTCCTCACTTAAGGTATATCTCTTGTAAACAACATATAAACTCACTGCCATGGAGTCGATTCTGACTCATAGTGACCCTATAGGACAGAGAAGAAGTGTCCCATAGTGTTTCCAAGGCTGTAAATCTTTGCAGAAGCTGACTGCCTCATCTTTCTCCTATGGAGCGGTTGTTGGGTTAGAACAGCTGATCTTTTGGTTAGCAGCCAAATGCCTTAACCATTGCACCACCAGAGCTCCTTAACATAAGATTGTTGTTGTTATGTGCTGTCAAATCAGACCCGACTCATAGTGACCCCTCCTTGGGTTTCCCAGGCAGTATCACTACGGAAGTAGATTGCCCCATCTTCCTTCCGAGGAGTGGCTGGTGGGTTTGAACTGCCAGCCTTAACATAAGGTAGGAAGTAAAATAAAACAGCAAAAGGAGCTTGAGAGACTGGTCAGGTTAGGGAGAGGCATCTCTTTTAGTAAAGGTGATCAGTGGAGGCCTTGTTGAGTCCAAGAATCAAGCTGAAATAAAAACTAGGAGAATGCTTCCAGCCAGTGGGGGCATGGTTAATGTACAAGTTCTAAGGCAAGGAGGAGGTTTCTCAAGGAACAGCAGAGTCAGCATGGCTAGAGAACAGAGCTAGGGAGAGCAGAGTGGGAGATTTGGTCAGGGAGATAGGCAGGGACCAGGGTGTATAGGACCTTGTAGGCTTGATGAAGACTTTCCATTGTAATCTCAGCCTTGAAGAATTTTTGTTCAAGGCATTGATATGAAATAACATACATTTTTAAGAGATCTCTACAACTGCCTGGTGGAAAGAAAGACTGGAGAAGGGGGAGCTGGCAAGAATAGCAACTGGGAGGGACAGTTAGGGAAGCTATTGCAGCCATCCAGGCAAGACATAGATTGGATTGGGGGACAGTGATAAAGAGGACAGATTCTGAATATAGTTTGTAGCAGTAATGACAGAGCTTGCTGATGAACTAAAAAAGAAAAAAGACAAGGAATACTTTGGTGAGTAGTGACTGGCATCTTAAAAACTTTCAAGCAGCCAATTAAGATGCAGCTATTGGTCTCCTCTCGTCCAGGGCAAAGAAGAGTGAAGAAAATCGAAGTCATCTGGAAACAATTAGTCCAAAGATATGATGGACCATGAAGACCTCAGCCTCATGACCCTGAGACCAGAACTAGATGCTGCTTGGCTACCAGTGCAAACCACTCAGAAAGGGATCAAAATTGTAGATCCTCGTTAGAGTGGGAGGAAAAATGTGGAACAAAATTCAAAAACAAAAATGACAAAAATTACTGGTCTGATAGAGACTGGTAGAACCCCCAAGACTATGGCTACAGGTTATCCTTCGGGCCTAGAAATGGACTCACTTCCATAGATTGGCTGTCAGCCCAACAGTAGAAAGACCTACATGCAGAACACCTACCCCAGGGTAATGTACCCACCTACTCTAGGGAGATGCATCCTTAGATCAACCAGCCATGAGACACCAGAGGGGCAGCATTCACACAGAGGGAAAGATGGACAGACAGGAAGGCATAGATAAGAAGGGCACAGGGAGGGGGTAATCACAGGGAGGAGAGTTTTTTATGGTTGGGGATGGTAATGGGGCTATGAACTCAATGTGCATGAACTGTTGAATGTAATCTTTGTAAATCCGCACCCAGAGCACAATTAAAAAAGAAAGAAAGAAAAAAGGCAAGAAGACTCTTAACATTTCAGACAAGCAATGGTGATGCTCTCACTGTGATGAGTTTGGGGTATGCTGAAGGGGGATAGAGAAGGCTTCTGGAGGGAAATAAAAAGGTTTTTTGATATACCACCTTTTAAATCTATGTCAGATGCTGTCACTGTATCTCAAGCCACAAGAATCATTTGGATAACATTAGGACAGCTGGCGTTTTTATTTGTTCTGTATACTTAGATTTATGGTCTCTATATCACCATTTACGTATTTTTTAAAAAAAATCCTATTATGTAACATTTAACACACACAAAAAGGTATAAAGAATAATATAATGAACAACTGTATACCACCCACCTTAAGAAATATATCACCATTACAATTGCAGACTTCTGTGGCTCCCTCACTGATCATTTTCCCTTCCCACAGTTAATCTTATTGGGATTAATCTTATTGTACATTTGGAGCTTTTCATGCCCATGTATTTCATACTCATGTATCTCTAAAAAATACATGCTATTGTTTTGCATTTTGAGACATTATATAAATAGCAAATACTAATGAGTTCTTTAGGAGCTCTGGTAGCATAGTGCCTAAGGCACTTGACTGCTCACCAGAAGGCTGGCGGTTCAAACCCACCAGCCACTCCTCGGAAGGAAGGTTGGGCAATCCTACTTCCATAGTGATACTGCCTCGGAAACCCAAGGAGGGGTCGCTATGAGTCGGGGCCGACTCGACGGCAAACAACAACAATAATGAGTTCTTTGGCAATTTGCTTTTTTCACTTATGTCTATAAGATTTATCCATGTTGATATGTGAAAACCTAGTTAATTGTTTTTCTGATATTTAGGAATCCCACTTATGAAAACACTACAATTTTTTTCTAGTTTTCTGTTGAAAGATGTTTAGCTTGTTTTCAATTTTTTACTGTTAAACAGTGCTTTTACATTTGAGCAATTCTTGTTTTCTCTGTTATATATCTAAGAGTGGAATTACTGGCTTGTAGGATTTGAGCATATTCAACCTCCCCAGATGTTGCCAAGTAGTTTATTGTACCAATTTACTTTAATATTGGTTTCGTACCAACACCTCCTACCGTCAGACTCTTTCATTTTTGTCAGTCTGATAAGTATGAAATAGTATCTTCTTTTTGGCTTTAATTTCCAGTAGCTTTTTATATGCTTAAATTGTGAATTTTCTACTGGGTTGTTTTGTGCTTTTGTTATTAATTTGGAAGATATCTTCTATACATTTTGAATCCTAATTCTTTGCCTGTTACATGTATTGCAAATATCTTCTCCCACACTAACTTGTCTTTTTCACCTTTTTAATGGTCTGCTACTCATCTGTCAGTTTGTCATACTGTGCTGAGTTGCGTGCTGCTGTGTTGCTGAGTGCTATGCCACCAGTATTTCAAATAATGGTGGACAGGTTTCAGGGAAGTCTCCAGACTAAGACAGACTAGGAAGAAGGATGTAGGTAGGTCCACTTCTGAGGAAAAAAGAAAAGAAAAAAAAAGGCCACTGAAAACCTTATGAATAGCAGGAAAACATTATCTGATATAGTGCCAGAAGATGAGCCCCTCAGGTCTGCAGGCATTCAAAATACAACTGGGGAAAAGCTGCTTCTTCAAAAAAAAAAACTACCATTGAGTCAATTCCAACTCATAGTGACACCCTTTGAGTTTCTGAGCCAGTAAATCTTTACAGAAGTAGATTGGCCAGTCTTCCTTCCATGGAGTGGCTGGTGGATTTGAACTGCCAGCCTTCTGGTTAGCAGTCAAATGCCTTAGGCACTACATGACCAGAACTCATTTCTCCTCAAAGTAGAGTTGACCTTAATGATGTGCATGGAATAAAGCTTTTGGGACCTCATTTACTGATGTGGCATGACTCAAAATGAGAAGAAACAGCTGCAAACATCCATTAATAATCAGAATGTGGAATGTATGGTGTATGAATCTAGGAAAATTGGAAGTTGTCAAAATGAAACAGGGCCCATCGACATCAATATCCTAGGCATTAGTGAGCTGAAATGGACTGGTGTTGGCCATTTTGAATCAGACAATCATATGGTCTATTACTGTGAGGACTATAAGGATGGCACAGGACCAGACAATGTGTCATTCTGTTGTACACAGGATCACTGAGTTGGAGCCAACTCAACAGCACCTAACAACAACCACAACCAACTTTTGCAGTCTGACACTGACCAAGCATTCAGTCAGAATGCATTGGTAACTGTTGGTGATTGGAATGGGCAAGTTGGAAACAAAAGAATCAGCATTGGCAGCTGAAATATATGGCCTTTGTGATAGAAATTACTCCAGAGATCACATGATAGACTTTTACGAGACCAATTACTTCTTTATTGCAAATACCTTTTGTGATAGTTGGAGCTGTGTGTCAACTTGGCTGGACCACAGTTCTGTGTGGTTTAAGCAGTTGTGATGTGGTTATTCCCATGATGGGATCAGATGTATATGTTTTGAGCAGCCAATCCATTGAAAGGGAGTTTCCCTAGGGGTGTGGCCTGTTTCCAGTATATTTATGGACATCCTGGGAAAAGAGACACTCATCTGTGGATCAGGATTCTGTTGTGCTGCCTACAACTGTTCGTGAGTGAACAATCCACCATTCGACCTGGAGATCTTGGATTCATCATTCATTGGAGTTGACATTGGTATACTGTCTGCCAACCTGGAGCTCCTCAGCCCCTGCAGCTGCAATAGTTGGGAAAAATCTCCAGCTTGACGTTTGATCCAAGAGCTTTGGACTTGCCAGCTTGTATAAGTGTGTGAGCCATTTTCCTAAGATAATTTTATATATATATATATATATATAAGCTTTACTGGTTTTGTTTCTCTAGAGAACCCAGTCTAAGACACCTTTTAAAACAATGTAAACAATGCCGGTAATGACAAAGAGGAATGGCATCATATTCATCATCAAAAAGAACATTTCAAGATCTACCCTGAAGTAAAATGCTGTCAAAAACCAAACTCACTGTCATCAAGTCAGGTCCAACTAATAGCAACCCCTCCTTGGGTGGAGTGGCTGTTGGGTTTGAACCGCCAGCCTTCTGGTTAGCAGTTAAAATACATTAGGCACTATGCCACCAGAGCTGTCAGTGATAGGATAATATCCTTACACCTACAAGGAAGACCAATTAATACGACTATTATTCAAATTTACGCACCAACCACTAAAGCTAAAGATAAATAAATTGAAGCATTCTACCAACTTTTGCAGCTGGAATTCTCCTTGGAAGCGAAAATGGCCAGATTTCATCTCACCTCCTTTGGTCATGTTTTCAGAATGGACCAGTCCCTGAAAAAGGATATCATGCTTGGTAAAGTGGAATGTCAGCAAAAAAGGGGAAGACCCTCAACAAGATGGATTGACACAGTTGCTGTAGCAACGGGCTTGAGGATAGCAAGGATTGTGAGGATGGCACAGGACCAGACAACGTGTCATTCTGTTGTACATAGGGTCGCTGAGTTGCAGTCAACTCAACAGCACCTCACAACAACCACAACCAACTTTTGCAGTCTGATACTGACCAAGCATTCAATCAGAATGCATTGATAACTATTGGTGATTGGAATTGGCAAGTTGGAAACAAAGAATCAGCATTGGCAGTTGGAAAACATGGCTTTTGTGATAGAAATGACTCCAGAGATCACATGATAGGCTTTTGCGAGACCAATTACTTCTTTATTGCAAATACCTTTTAAAACAATGTAAATGGAGGCTACACGTGTATCTTGACAGATGGAATACACAGGAATCAAGTAGACTACATCTGTGGAAAGGGACAATGGAAAAGCTCAATATCATCAGTCAGACCAGGGCCAGGGATTGACTGTGGATCAGACAGACCATCAATTGCTCACATGCAAGTTCAAGTTGAAACTGAAGAAAATTAAAACAAGTCCATGAGAGCCAAAATATGACCTTGGATATACCCCAACTGAATTTAGAGATCATCTGAAGAATAGATTGTATGCACTAAATACCAGTGACCATGACCAGACAAGTTGTGGGATGACATCAAGGACAACATACATGAAGAAAGCAAAAGATCATTAAAAAGACAGGAAAGGAAGAGAAGACCAAAATGGATGTCAGAAAAGACTCTGAAACTTGCTCTTCAAAGGAGAGTAGCTAAAGGAAATGGAAGAAATGATGAAGTAAAAGAGCTGAACAGAAGATTTCAAAGAGCCACTCAGGAGGACAAAGTAAAGTATTATAATGAAATGTGCAAAGACCTGGAGTTGGAAAATCAGAGGGGAAGAACATGCTTGGCATTTCTCAAACTGAAAGAACTAAAGAAAAAATTCAAGCCTTGAGTTGTGATATTGAAGGATTCTATGGGCAAAATAGTAAACAATGCAGGAAGCCTCAAAAGAAGATGGAAGAAATACACAGAGTCACTGTACCAAAAATAATTGGTCAGTGTCCAGTCATTTCAGGAGGTAGCATATGATCAAGAACCAATGGCATTGAAGGAAGAAGTCCAAGCTGCACTGAAGGCATCAGTGAAAACAAGATTCCAAGAGCGGAAAACAGAGACAGGATGGCGTCCTACACTCTGCCAATCTCTCTACAACAGAGACTCAGAAAAAACAAGTGAAACAGATACAAATAATGATCCTGGAATTGTGAGCATGAAATGAGGGGATAAATGACAAAATAACTGAAAAATTAGAAATGATTCTAAATCTACAGATAGAAATCCAAAAGATTAATACTAAATTGTCAGAAATAGATAACACATTGGAAGGGCAAAAGAAAAGAACTGATGCAATGGAAGACAGAACTAATGAGATTGAATACTTCTTTGGAAAAGGATCAGTCAGAAAAAATCAAAACAAAATGAAGAAAATGAAGAAAGCCTAAGGTTCACGTGGTATACCATCAAAAGGAATAACTTACGTGTCATTGGAATTCCAGAACAAGAAGAGAAAAACAAAACCACTGAGAAAATTGTCCAAGATTTGCTGGAGGAGAACTTC
>NW_006921699.1:6853462-6854503 GCF_000298275.1 Orycteropus afer afer | reverse complement strand
ACATAGAAGGAAACTTGCTTTCTTGATTACAAGGGATGGGAGCTCTGGTAGCATAGTGCCTAAGGCACTTGACTGCTAACCAGAAGGCTGGCGGTTCAAACCCACTAGCCACTCCTCAAGGAAGGATGGGCAATCTACTTCCATAGTGATATTGCCTTGGAAACCCAAGGAGGGGTCGCTATGAGTCAGGTCCAACTCGACGGCACATAACAACAACCACAAGGGATGGGAGTGGAAAGGAGGTAAGTGCTAGATAGGTAAGAGACAAGTATTGATTTGGGTGAAGGGAAAGGCAATATACCAAAAGCAAGTGACTAGTACAATAACACTAAGGAAAAGTGTTATTACAGATTGGTACACAAGAGGTACAGACAATAAATGTAAATACTTTTACATAATAAATACTGTATAATCAGTAATCATAACATTAATCTATAGGTGAACACATAGGTAGATAGGCAAAATGATCAGTTATGGATAGGCAAAAGGAATATACCCATAACTATATTTAAGTTTGGCCAATGATATTTCTACATATGTATTTGTATATGCTATAAGGAATACCATATATATAATAGACATAATGGGGCAAAGTTATGATAATTTCTTAGCCACACCAAACATCTTCAGGGAATGAATCACTGGGCCCTCAAGCTCAGGACGATGGTCATAGGGGACATCAAGTTCAACTGGCATAACATATTACACAAAAACATCATTCTACATCCTACTTTAGTGAGTAGTGACTGTAAGCAGCCATCTAAGATGTAACAGTTGTTCTTTCCTCATCCGGAGGAAAGAAGAATGAAGAAAATCAAAGATTCATGGAAACAATTAGTCTGAGGGACTGATGGACCATCAGAACCTTAGCCTACATGACCCTGAAACCAGAAGTACCAGGTGGTCCCCAGTTACCACTGCCAATCACTTGGAAAGGGATCAAAATAAGAGATCCTAGATAGAGTAGGAGCTCTGGTAGCACAGTGTCTAAGGCATTTGACTGCTAACCAGAAGGCTGGCGGTTCAAACCCACCAGCCACT
>NW_006921699.1:6841871-6852095 GCF_000298275.1 Orycteropus afer afer | reverse complement strand
CACTATGCTACCAGAGCTCCCACCAAATCATAATAAAATGCTTTTTTCAAAAAAAGAGAGAGAGAGAATTGACAGAACACCCATTGAGATGTTTCAACAAACTGGAGGCACTCACTCATTTATGTGAAGAAATTTGGAAGACAATTACCTGGCCAACTGACTGGAAGAGATCATATTTGTGCCCATTCCAAAGAAAGGTGATCCAAGAGAATGCAGGAATTATCCAATCATATCATTAATATCACACACACATAATTATTGTTGAAGATAACTCAAAACCAGTTGCAGTAGTATATTGACAGGGAACTGACGGAAATTCTAGCTGGATTCAGAAGAGGGCGTGGAACAAGGGGTATCATTGCTGATGGCAGATGGATCTTGGCTGAAAGCAAAGAATACCAGAACGATGTTTACCTGTGTTTTACGGAAAGCAAAGGCTTTTGACTGTGTGGATCCCAATACGTTTTCTGTAACATCGTGAAGAATAGGAATTCCAGGACGCTTAATTGTGATCATGCAAAACCTATACATAGACCAAGAGGCAGACATTTGAACAGAACAAGGGGATATTTTGTGGTTTAAAATCAGGAAAGGTGTGTATCAAGGTCATACCCTTTCACATACTTATTCAATCTGTCAGAAGCTCTGGTGGCACAGTGCCTAAGGCATTTGACTGCTAACCAGAAGTTTGGCTGCTCAAACACACCAGCCACTCTGCAGAAGGAAAATGGGGCAATCTACTTCTGTAAAGATTTACTACCTCAGAAACCCAAGAGGGTTGCTACGAGTCGGAATCGACTTGATGGCAATGAGTTTGGTTTAGTTATTCAATCTGTATGCTGAGCAAATAATCTGAGAAGCTGACTGTATGAAGAAGAATGTGGTATCAGGATAGGAGGAAGACTCATTAACAACCTAAGATATGCAGATGACACAACCTTGCTTGCTGAAAGTGAAGATGACTTGAAACACTTAATGAGGAAGATCAAAGCCTTCAGAATGGAGTACACCTCAACATGAAGAAAACAAAAATCCTCACAACTGGACCAATAAACAATATAATGATAAATGGAGACAAGTTTGAAATTGCCAAGGATTTCATTTTACTTGGATCCACAATCAATGCCCATGGAAGTAGCAGTCAAGAAATCAAACAACATATACATTCAGCAAATCTGCTGCAAAAGACTTCTTTAAAGACCAAAGATGTCACTCTGAAGACTAAGGTGTGCCTGACCCAAGCCATGGTATTTTCAATAGCTTCACATACATGTGAGAGCTGCACAATGAATAAAGAAGACCACAGAAGAATTGATGCATTTGAACTGTGGTGTTGGCAAAGAATATCGAATGTACCATGGACTGCTAGAAGAACAAACAAACCTGTCCTGGAGGAAGTACAGATGGAATGTTCATTAGAAGCAAGAATGACTAGAGTTCATCTTTCATACTTTGGTCATGTTGTCACAAGGGACCAATCCCTGGAGAAGGATATCATGATTGGTAGAAGGTCAGTGAAAAAGGAGAAGACCCTCAAAGAGATTGATTGACACAGTGGCTTTTTCTTTATGGCTACACCTATTTTGTATCTTGTTTAAGGAAACTTTTCCTCTCTGAGATCATATATTCTATATTTTCCCCTAAGCATTTTTAAATTCAACTTTTCAACTTTTCAAGTTAAGATCTTGAATCTGGAAGTATACACTGTGAGATAGGAATCCAAGTACATATAATTTTTCTCCACATAGATAGCATCCTAGCACAATGTAATGAAGAATCTGTCCTTTCACTGCCGATCTGCAGTGCCACCTGATGTGTAACAGGTTTCTATATAAGCCAGCGTCTGCTTCTGCACACTCTTTTCTTCTCCATTGATGGTTTCTCTATCTATGCATCATAATCTGCTTTAATTATTCTAGCTTTATTTGTTGTTGTTTTTATGTGCCATGGAGTCAGACCCGACTCATAGCGACCCCTCGTTGGGTTTCCGAGGCAGTATCACTACGGAAGTAGATTGCCCAACCTTCCTTCCGAGGAGTGGCTGGTGAGTTTGAACCGCCAGCCTTCTGATTAGCAGTCAAGTGCCTTAGGCACTACGCTACCAGAGTTCCTTTAGCTTTATAGTAAGTCTTATTATCTGGCAAGTCAACCATTCTCCCCTTTTTATTTTCAAAACTGTCATGCTTATCCTTTGTCCTTTATTCTTTTATCTGTTTTTGAGTCTGCTTTTCAAGGCCTATTGGAGTTGTATTGATTTCGTAGATGGATTGGGGGAAATTGCATTATTAAGAAAATGAGTCTTTCTATATGGTAACTTTTCATTTCTTTATGTCTTCTTTGCTTTGTGTCTTCTTTGATGATCTTTATATATTTTTTATACTTTTCTCTCTAAAGGTCACATGAATCTTTATTACATTTGCCTCTAAGTGCTTTTTATTTTGTTGGTATTTTAAGTGCTATCTTTTTGTTGTCAATATGTTAAATATAATACATTTTATATATTAATTACCTATCCATCAAACCTGCTGAACTTAAAAATTTTATCACTTGTTTTTCTCAGATTCTCTTGGGATTTTATGCAGAAATTGTATCACCTGTGAATAATGAGGGTTTAGTTTTCTTTCTAATCTTAATGCTTTTTATTTCTTTTTCTTGTACTGTACATTGTCTAAGATGCTAATACAGATCTTGTTAATAATAACTGGAATACTGCTTTAAAAGGAATACTGCAAACGTTTCATCACTGAGTGTGAATTCTGGTAAGGTTTTTGATAGACAACCTCAATTAGGTTAGAAACCAATCCCTTCTATTCCTAGTTTGCTAAGTTTTTATTATGAAGGATGTTCACAATAAACTTTTAGAGACATCTCTTAAATTAATCTTATGGGTTTTCTCCTTCAATGTTTTTTAACTATTGAATTTAACTGGGTAGATTTTTAAAATGTTAAGCCATTCTTGCATTCCTGGAAAAACACAATTTGGCAATGGTATATTATCATCTTTGTACATTTTTTATTTGGGTCCCTAATACTTCATTTGTGATTTTATACCCAAGTTTATGGCCTTAGGTGTAATATTCTTTTAAGCCTATCTAGTTTTGGCATGATGGTATACTAGCTTCACAAAACGAATTATGTTGGAGGATGGGGCAGGTATACTCATTTATCTAATCACTAGATTTGTTATATTTAGAATTGTATCTTCCATGAATGTAAAACCATACAGTATAGGTTGCTTAGTTTGCTTTGGAAGATGGCACTTTTTAACTACTAATTCAGTGCTTAATGATATAACATTTAAAGGACATATACAAATCTCTAGGAATTATTTCAAGATTTCTCTATCTTACTGAGTGCTAGTTTTATAATTTTGCTTTAGAAAATTGTCTATTTCACCTAATTTTCAAATCTATGGCATGAAATTATTAGATTTCTGATATCTACTAGATCAATAAATGTGTTAGACTGGATTCTCTAGAAAAACAAAACCAGTAACACTTATATATATAGAGAAAGAGAAATTTATCTTAGGAAAATGGCTCACACACTTATAGAAGCTGGCAAGTCCCAAGTTCTTGGATCAAACGTCAAACTGGAGGCTTTTCCCAACTCACGCAGCTGCAGGGACTGAGGAGCTCAAGGTTGGATACACTATACTGGCTGTTGACTCCAACAAATGATGAGTCCAAGATCTCCAGGCTGAATGGTGGATTGTTTGCTCATGGACAGTTGTAGGCAGAATCCCGATCCACAGAAGAGTATCTCTTTTCCCAGGATGTCCATAAATATACTGGAAGCAGGCCACATCCCTAGGGAAACTCCCTTTCAATGGATTGGCTGCTCAAAACATATACTTCTGATCCCATCATTGGAACAACCCACATCACAATTGCTTAAACCATACAGAATTGTGGTCCAGCCAATTTGACACACAGCTCCAAGTATCACAATAAATTTCTTTTTAAATTCCTAACATGATTCAGGTCTTTTATCTTTTTATCTTGATTGTTCCATGAAGAGAGATCTTCATTTTATAATTATTTTCTAAGATCTAACTTTTGATTTTCCTGATACTTTCTATTGAATTTTCATTTTCTATTTTATTAATTTTTGCCCTTCCCTTTACTACTTCCTTCTTTATACTGTTTTTGGTTTTACGGTGTTGCTCTTTTCCAGCAGTTCAGGTCATTAATTTTCTAATTGAGATATAATTCATATACCATAACATTCACCATTTGAAAGTGCACAACTCAGCAATTTTCAGTATATTCACAAAGTTGTGCAACCATCACCACTATATAATTCCAGAAAATTTTCACCATCCCCAAAAAGAAACTCCATAACCATTAGTAACTTCTCATTAGCCTCCTCAATCCAAGTCCCCAGAAACCACTGACCTGTTTCTGTGTCTATGGATTTTCCTATTCTCGACATTTCACATAAATTAAATCATAGAATATGTGGTCTTTTGTGTCTGGCTTCTTTCACTTAGCATGTTTTCAAGGCTCATTCATGTTGTAGCATGTATGAGTACTTAATTCACTTTTATGGCTAATATTCTATTGTGTGGCTATACCACATTTTGTTTAACCATTCATCAGTTCATGGACATCTGTGATGTTTCTGATTTTTGGTTGTTATGAATAATGCTGCTATAAATATCCATGCACACATTTTTATGTAAGCATTTGTTTCATTTCTCTTGGGTATATACATAGAAGTGGGATTGCTGGATCATATGGTAAATCTGTGTAACTTTTTGAAGAACTGCAAACTATTCAGCTCATTCATTTTTAATGTTTAGGCTTTCTTCCTTTCTAATATAGAGATTTAAGGGTAGCCATTTTCCTCTACTACTTTATATTTCACCAGATATAGTGATTGTAGTATTTTTATTACCATTCAGATATATTTTCTAATTTTCATTTTGAGCTCTTCTTTAACCTGTGAGTTATTTGGGAGTTTTTGTTTGTTATTTAAAAAAATGCAGGGAGACTTTTCACTTATATTTTTATTATTGACTTCTAACTTAATTACATTGTAGGCAGAGAACATAGGGTTTATTTCTAGATTCTCAATTTTGTTCCATTGATCTGGAACATGCCTGTTGTTATGCCAGAAACACATTGTCCTGATTGTTGTAACCTTATTGAAAAAACCAAACTCACTGCCGTCAAGTTGGATCTGATGCATAGCAACCCCTCCTTGGGTTTCCGAGGCAGTATCACTACAGAAGTAGATTGCCCATTCTGAGGAATGGCTCGTGGATTGTAAAATTGAGTAGCGTATGTCTTCAAACTTTGGTCTTTTTTGAAGCTTTTTGGATGATTCTGATACTTTGCATCTCAATATATATTATAGACTCAGCTTATTAATTTCTAAAAATAACAAAAACAAAAAGTCTGCTGGGATTTCAACAGGGGATTGAGTTGAATCTTATGGATGAATTTGTCATTTTACCTATATTGGGTCTTCTATCTATAAATATGAAATATTTTTTCATTTGTTTAGATTATCTTTGTCTTTAAATGATGTTTTGAGAAGGTTTATTTATTTATTTTTAAGGTTTCCCTGGGATTTATTATTTCCTCCCAAGTTTAAAATATTATGTTCTATCTCAAAATCATCTTGACTTCTCTCTTTTGGAAGTTCTGTAACTATACTATTTATTTCCTCTTTTTGCATTGTAGTTTTCCTCATTCACAAATTGATGTCCCTGGTTTCCTGTTTTCAGTCTTGTAAGCTTATTTTACTTTAGATAGTTCTATATATGGGTTGGTTTCTGGCTTATGTTGTCATGGGAGACCAGGAAGTGAGCAGAGCAATTTTGGAACAATTAAACGTGACAAACTTATCTGTCAGTTTGTCGTACTGTGGTGGCTTGAGTGTTGCTGCTATGCCACCAGTATTTCAAACGCCAGAGGGATCACCCATAATGGACAGGTTTCAGTGGAGCTTCCAGGTTAAGATAGAGTCAGAAGAAGGAAGAGGCCATCCACTTCTCAAAGAATTGGCCAGTGAAAACCTTATGAACAGCAGTGATGTATTACTGGAAAACTTTATGAATAGCCCTGAAACACTGTCTGATATAGTGTCGGAATATGAGCCCCTCAGCTCAGAAGACACTCAAAATACAACTGGGGAAGAACTGCCTCCTCAGAGTAGACCCAACCTTATGATGTGGATAAAGTAGAGCTTCTGGGACCTCCATTTGCTGATGTGGCACAACTCGACATGAGAAGAAACAGCTGAAAATATCCATTAACAATCACAGAACATATGAAGTATGAATCTAGGGAAATTGGAAGTTACCAAAAATAAATGGAATGCATAAAGATTGATATCCTAGGCATTAGTGAGTTGAAATGGACTGGTTTTGGACATTTTGAATCAGACAATCATATGATCTACTATGCTGAGAATGACAAGTTGAAGAGGAATGGTGTGGCATTCATCATCACAAAGAATGTTTCAAGATCTATCCTGAAGTACAATGGTGTCAGTGATAGGATAATATCCATATGTCTACAAGAAAGACCAGTTAATACTACTATTATTCAAATTTATGCACCAACCACCAAAACCAAGATGAGGAAATTGAAGATTTTTACCAACTTCTGAAGTCTAAAATTGACCAAACATGCAATCAAGATGTGTTGATAATCATTGGTGATTGGAATGCAAAAGTTGGAAACAAAGAAGGATCACCGTAACTGGAAAATATGGGCTTGGTGATAGAAATGATGCTGGAGATCATGTGACAGGATTTTGCAAGGCCAATGACTTATTCATTGCAAATGCCTTTTTTCAACAATGCAAATGGTGGCTATACATGTGGACTTTGCCAGATGGAGTACACAGGAATCAGATTGACCACATCTGTGGCAAGAATTGATGGAGAAGCTCAGTATCTTCAGCCAAAACAAGGCCAGAAGCTGACCGTGGAATAAACCATCAACTGCTCATATGCAAGTTCAAGATGAAACTGAAGACAATTAAAACAACTCCATGAGAGCCAAAATATGACCTTGTTTATATCTCTTCTGAATTTAGAGACCATCTAAAGAATAGATTTGATGCATTGAACACCAATAACCGAAAACCTGAGGAACTGTGGAATAACGTCAAGAGCAGCATCCATGAAGAAAGCAAAAGGTTATTAAAAAGACAACAAAGGAAGAAAATACCAAAACGGATGTCAGAAGAGACTCTGAAACTTGCCCTTGAATGCACAGTAGCTAAAGCAAATGAAAGAAATGGCAAGATAAAAGAGCTGAACAGAAGATTTCAAAGAGCAGCTTGAGAAGACAAAGTCAATTATTATAATGAAATATGCAATGACTTATAATTAGAAAACCAAAAAGGAAGAACATGCTCAGCATTTCTCAAGCTGAAAGAACTGAAGAAAAAATTTAAGCCTCAAGTTGCAATATTGAAAGAGTCTATGGGCAAAATAGATCTTGAAACATTCTTTGCGATGATGAATGCCACGCCATTCCTCTTCAATTTGTCATTCCCAGAATAGTAGATCATATGGTTGTCTGATTTAAAATGGCCAAAACTGGTCCATTTCAGCTCACTAATGCCTAGGATATTAATCTTTATGCATTCCATTTCATTTTTGACAACTTCCAATTTCCCTAGCTTCATACTCCATACATTCCATGTTCTGATTATTAATGGATATTTGCAGCTGTTTCTTATCATGAGTTATGCCACATCAGCAAAAGGAGGTCCTGAAAGCTTTGCTCCATCCACATCATTAAGGTCGGCTCTATTCTGAGGAGGCAGCTCTTTCCTAGTCATATTTTGAGTGCCTTCTGACCTTTATCCACATCATTACGGTTCGGTCTATTCTGAGGAGGCTGTTCTTCCCCAGTTGTATTTTGAGTGTCTTCTGAGCTGAGGGGCTCATATTCTGACACTGTATCAGACAATGTTTCAGGGCTCTTTTTCAGTAATATATCAGTGTTTCATTGCTATTCATAAGGTTTTCACTGGCCAATTCTTTGAGAAGTGGATGGCCTCCTCCTTCTTCTGAGTCTGTGTTAGGCTGGAAGCTCCACTGAAACCTGTCCCTCATAGCTAACACTGTTGGCACTTGAAACACTGGTGGCACAGCTTCCAGCCTCACAGCACCACACGAGTCACCACAGGATGACAAAATGACAGATGAGTTCGTCTACCTTAGCTGTTCCAAACTGCTCCACTCCTGCTTCCTGGCCAACCCGACTAATTTCATCCCTCCAAGAACCTGTCTGACACCACCTCCCGACCATCCCTACCAGTCTGGTCCTCCAAAACCCATCTGCCATCACCTCCTGGCTGTCTCTACTAGTACCAACCCTCCAAAAAGCCATCTGCCCAGAATGTTTCAGGATCTATCCTGAAGTACAATGCTGTCAGTGACAGGACAATATCCATACACCTATGAGGAAGACCAGTTGATGTTACTTGTGGTAGTTATGTTTATGTGTCAACTTGGCTGGGCCTGGTTGAGTGGCTGGCCAGCTGGTGGTAGTTATTCCCCATGATGCGACTGGCAATCAACTCCATGGTGGGATCTACCACAAGCAGCTGAGTAGCTGCATTAGGGATGTGGTCTGCTTCCTGTATTTAAGGAGAAGCCTTGGGAATGGTCTCTAGCCTGTGGCATGCTTGGACCCTGCATGTAGCCATGTCATTGCTCAGCAGCTTGCTATACTCTGCTGACCCTGGGACTTAAATGGACTTAAGTTAATGGCCTGCTGTGTGGTTTGATAATATCGGGACTGTGCCCTGAATTTAGAGACCATCTAAAGAACAGATTTGATGCATTGAACGCCAATGACTGAAAACCAGAAGAATTGTGGGATGACATCAAGAACATCATTCATAGAGAAAGCAAAAGGTCATTAAAAAGACAGGAAAGGAAGAAAAGACCAAAGTGGGTGTCAGAGGAGACTCTGTATCTTGCCCTAGAATGGAGAGTGAAACAAATGGGAGAATCAATAGGATAAAAGAGCTGACCAGAAGATTTCGAAGAGCAGCTCGAGAAGACAAAGTCAACTATTATAATGAAATGTGCCAAGAATTGGAGTTAGAAAACCAAAAGGGAAGCACATGCTTGGTGTTTCTCAAGCTGAAATAACTGATGAAAAAATTTAAGCCTCGAATTGCAATACTGAAAGATTCCATGGGCAATATATTGAATGATGCAGGAAACATCAAAAGAAGATGGATGGGATACACAGAGTCACTATAACAAAAAGAATTGGTAGATGATCATCCATTTTAGGAGGTGGCATATGATCAAGAACCAATCATATTGAAGGAAGAAGTCAAAGCTGCACTGAAGGAATTGGCGAAAAACAAGGCTCCAGGAATTAATGGAATGCCCATTGAGATGTTTCAACAAACGGATGCTACACTGGAGGCACTCACTTGGCTATGCCAAGAGATTTGGAAGACAGCTACCTGGCCAACCGACTGGGAGAGATCCATATTTGTACCCATTCCAAAGAAAGGTGATCCCATAGAATGTAGAAATTATTGAATAATATCATTGATATCACACACAAGTAAAATCTTACTGAAGATAATTCAAACAGAGTTGCAGCAGTATGTTGACAGAGAACTCCCAGAAATGCAAGCTGGATTCAGAAGGGGATGTGGAGCAAGGAATATCATAGCTGATGTCAGATGGATCTTGGCTCAAAGCAAAGAATACCAGAAAGATGTTTACTTGTGTTTTATTGACTATGCAAAGGCATTCGATTGTGTGGATTATAACAAATTAGAGATAACTTTGAGAAGAATGGGAATTCCAGAACACTTAATTGTACTCATGAGGAACCTGTACATAGACCAGGAGGCTGTTGTTCAAACACAACAAGGGGATACTGCACACTTTAAAATCAGGAAGGGAGTATGTCAGGGTTGTATCCTTTCACCATACTTATTCACCTTGAATGCTGAGCAAGTAATCTGAGAACCTGGACTATATGAATCACATTAGGATTGGAGGAAGGCGTACTAACAACCTGTGATATGCAGATGACACAACTTTGCTTGCTGAAAGTGAAGACGACTTGAAGCACTTACTGATGAAAATTAAAGACCATAGTCTACAGTATGGATTACACCTCAACATAAAGAAAACAAAAATCCTCACAACTGAACCAATAAGCAGCATCATGCTAGATGGAGAAAAGATTGAAGTTGTCAAAGACTTCCTATTACTTG
>NW_006921699.1:6837763-6841016 GCF_000298275.1 Orycteropus afer afer | reverse complement strand
TTTGTTTTGATTGATCCAAATCGACTCGATGGCAGTGAGTTTGGAATTTTTTTTTTTTTTTTTCAAGCAAATGAAGCTGGTGTCCTACTCTATTCTCTAGTTTGACAGCACTTAAGCACTTACTCACTACCTGTGTCCTGGTGGGTGTGATAGAGGATGAGAATGTGTGCATAGATCTGTTTGCTGTTCATGTAGAGCAGTTGAAGGTAGGTTGGGCTGGTATTGGCCATCATTGGTTGATCAGTTGGTACAGAAGCAGGTGGTGGCCCTTGCCCAGTGGGTGGGACTGTAGGAGGTGTGGATTTGGTTGGGTTGTGTGAACACATTTTCCATCTCCCATAAGGTGGCACAAAACAACAAAATAAAAACAAACAAACAAAAAAAAAACCACTAAAATCACAAACAGGATAAACAAACAGTAATACCACAAAAAGAAAAAAATGAAAAGGAAAAAAGTAAAAAAGAGAAGGACAAAGAGAAAAAGGGGAAAAAATCTGGGGAGGGAGAACAAAGGAAAGAAAGCAAAAGAATAGTAAAGAAAAATGTAAAAACAAAAACAAAGAATGGGAAAAATGAACAGAAAAGAAAGAAAGAAGAAAGGGAACAAGAAAAAGGAAAAACAAACAAGAACCAGGAAAGATAAAGAAAATGCAAAATAGAAAGAAAGAATGGAGGGGGAAAATAATTTTAAAAGAGAGAGAGACTGGGGGCAGAAGGACCCTGGGCAGTGTTCCTGCTGGCCATGCAGGTGGTAAGGAGCATAGCACCTGATCCAAAAAGAGTTCCTTCCAACCCAAAGGCATCTGAAGGCAGGGCTTCTAGTCCCAAAATGTGGCTTGGTATAGGGTGCCTAGTCCCACAAAAAGTTCCTGTAGTCCCAAAAGGCAGCTGTGGCTAGGTCATATGGTCCCCAAAAAAGTTCCTACCTTCCCAAAAAATGATGAATATAGGATGGCTAACCCCAGAAGAAGTTCCTGCCAGCCCAAAAGGTGGCTAGAGCAAGGTGCTTGGTCCCAGAGGATGTGGGTAGCTTGTTTACCTACTCTGCCATTTTTCTGGAAGTCCTTTAATCTTTTCATTTATTATCGACTTTTTAAAGTTCCTCCATTTCATCCATTATTAATCTTTGTTGTTGTTGTTGTTAGATATTCCTTTATTTGAATAATAAAATAACAGACTGGCGACATTTGCATAATTCTCTTTGGAAATGAAAGCTGTTCTATTACTCAAAACATTCTGAGACACTGGTTATTTGATATACAAAACCAGATCATTTAGTAGTACTTAAAAATAGTTTTAATTTATAATAAATAAATTGAAATAGACTTTCTTTAAATGGTGTATACCTATTATGACAAAATGTTTACTCCAAGATTACTAATGGGGAAGAAACAGAAGAATAAATAGTGTAAGATGTAAGAAGCCCCTGCCAACTCCTGATCAGATAGAAGTAAAGATAAGCCCTCTAGGAAATGTGTAATGTTAGGAACATATGTAGTGAGAAAACACAGTTTAATTTATCCATAATTTTCAAATACATCTACTTCATAATGTAAGGCATATTTGTATTGTTTTCTGGAAAAGAAAATAAAATACATTTATGTTAAGATAAATTTTTGCCACAGCTTATAAATTGTCTCCTGAACAAGTTTTAAGGGTTGGAGATATGTTTCTAAAAATAATTTAGATTTAAATCTTTATTCTCACTCTTTTGTGTATGCCCATAGTTAGCAATGGGAGCTCTGGTAGCATAGTGGCTAAGACACTTGCCTGCTAACCAGACGGCTGGCGGTTCAAACCCACCAGCCACTCCTCAGAAGGAAGGTTGGGCAATCCTACTTCCGTAGTGATACTGCCTCTAGTGATACTGCCTCGGAAACCCAAGGAGGGGTCGCTATGAGTCGGGTTTGACTCGACGGCATGTAACAACAACAACAACAACATAGTTAGCAATATTTATAAATAAATTGTGTCCTGAAAATACGCTTGAATGTGAAATGTGAGAAATCAAATAATAACTTATATTTTATGATCGTGATTTTACTCCCCAGGGAAAGAGGGTTAAAAGATATTATAAAACTTCTAATTAATTTCCTTTAGGCATCCCACCCATTATTAGTCTAATTATCTGTTCTGTTAGTTGCTCAAGTCAGTTTCGTCTTTATTCTTTCAATGATTTTTCTTTTATTTCTAATTCTTTCCTGAGTTTTGTCACCTCATCTATGTTCTTTCATATCTTGTGTTTTAGTTTTTCTTTTTTAATGATTTATTTTTATAAATTGCTGTTGAGAATATGCGCAGAAGAACACAGGCCCACACAACAATTTCCACACGCACAATTCAGTGACACAGATTACATTCTTCAAGTAGTAGAACCACTCTCACCCTCCTTTTCTGAGTTGTTTTGTATTATTAAATATATATGTTGTGTTTGAAATAGTACACTATAGTTATGATCTGTTTGTGAGCCTATCTTTTGGTGGGCTTTCATTATCTATAGGGACATTATCTATTTTATTCTCTTTTTTCTTATAGTAATTTTTATTGCACTTCACCTCAATCCTTTTCTGTTGTCCTTTTTGCGTGATTTAGTCATTCTGAGCTTTTAGAAGATGTGGCTCTACCTTCACAGAGCTGTCACTTCTGTTTTGTGCCTAAAAATGTGGACCCATGCTTTCAGAGATTTCCTGGCTCTGTTCCCTTCTTCCAATTTTATCTGGAGCTACTCTTGTTTTCTCTCTATGTCTCTAAGCTGTTCAATTTTTATTCCACTTCTAGTATTTTTCCTAAGTATGGGGCCCTGTCCTTGAAGGGAGATCTGGCTGATCATTTTTGCAAGTTCACATGGTCTAGACTGCTTGCAGTGTAGTAAATTACTTTGTATGGTTTTTCTACTCATAAGTCATTGTAAACTCAGTGGTGGAATGAGCAACTGAGGAGCTCCTGATTGTAAATGTTATCCACGTGGAGTATTTCTGTTGGGCGTGACACAATACAATGTTCTGGGAGGGTCCCACTCTCTCTCAGGTGCTTAGAGTTCTGATGCTGTGATTGGCTAGTTTGACCACCCTGCCGGACCCAAAAGGAGGACTCCTAGAGGCAGAACTCTCTCTGACTGCTGGTTGAGGAAGATGTGCTGCTGAAAGAGACATGCATCCTGGAAAGAGACGCAAGAGACACGCATTGCTGAGTGAGACACCAAGGGACCAGCACTGCTGAGAAAGAGGCTGTGAGAGACTGCTGGCTGAGGGAC
>NW_006921699.1:6835659-6837565 GCF_000298275.1 Orycteropus afer afer | reverse complement strand
TTCCTCTTGTAGGGTTAGAGGAGGTCAGAACATGTGGCCTCCATGCCATTTTTGCACTGCTGTAGCCCCTTCACAAACTACCAGGAAGGCACTCCCCTGACATTGGGTTAGGCAGCACCCCTCCTGATACCAACTGTTGGTTTCACATCAACCCACCATACATTGATTACTTACTGGCTTCCTTCTGCTTCCTTCTGAACAGAAGCTGATATCATGTTCTTCTGGCTCTTACTGAGGATACCTTGCTAGTTAGTTTTGTTTTAATTCTGCAAATAGGCTTTGGTCTTGCTATCTAGTTGCTCTGTTTTTAAAAGGGGATTCAAAGAGACTAAAACACTATGTCACTGCTCCTGCTGCTCCTGCTATATTCCAAATTTTGAGAGCATATTTTTAAGGTCCTTAGAATTTTTCTACAGAAAATTTTCTTGGAACAAAATACCTTAAACATCTCACAACATTTTCAAAGATAAAAAAGATGAAACAGAAGAAAATGGATCCATCTTGTCTGCTTACCTCAAGAAGTCTGAACAAGCGGAATCTTATTTCATAATCGGTCCACAAGACTACGAAAAAGGCATTCAGTGAGATGGTGCTGATCATAATCATCTTAAAGAGAGAACCTGCCAGGAATCTCTGCACAAAAGCCTGAAACTCAGTATCTTTCCTCCTGTCAAAAATTTGAATAAGAGGTATGGTTACCTTCAACAAAGCTAGATGTACATACAATACACACATTTTTATAGGGGATGAAGTTTGCTTTCCCCCTTCTGTGAATATAAATATGCAAGTACTTTCAAATAGCAAGAAAATGCTGACAGACCACTGAAATATGATGATCATCTGTGATGTGTCCCCACTCAGTTACTCAGTTCCCACCTCCTGAACCTTGCAAAAGGAATGGTTACCACTCATTTCCAAGGGAGAAAAAGAAAACTTCATTTTCACTTACTCATTCAACACATTTTTCTTAAGTGACTACTATGTGCCAGGCGATGAAAGGCACTGGGGATACAATGTTAGCAAAACTAAATATTGTCAGTCTAGTGGGAAATGCTAATAATAATAAAATAATCACCCATATAAGCCCTTAAAAACTCAGAGGTTTAAAACAAAAAAAACTGAATACCCTAAGAGAAAATGGGCAAACATACCAGCAACTCATTCATGAAAGAAATACAAATGGCCAATAAACTTAATAAGAAATGTTCAGTAGCACTACTAATCAAGGAGCTACAAATTAAAGAAAACACTTATTTTTGCTTAAAAAGTTAGCTAAGACTTACACAAGATAATAGTTAATGCTGCTAAGAGTGTAGTGTGATAGGGCATTCTCATAAACTGCCAGGAAAAGGTGAAAGACACAAACTTTCTGAAAAACCCCAAAATTGTTCAGATCCTCTGACCAGTAATTTCCTAAGAATCTATCTCAAGAGAATCAAAATTCTCTCAAGAGAATGCAGAATACAATCCAAAATGCAGACAGTGATGTTAGCCCAAGATGTTATCACAGCATTATTCAAAGCAGAGAAAATTTGAAAACAATTTAAAAGACTAATGAAAAGAACTGCTTACATAAATTATGGCATAGCTAGATCATGGAATAGTATACAAATATTAAAATATGTCTATATGTGTTTAATTATTTAGAAAAATGCTTAATGTATTGTTAAGCAAAATGTAAAACCTGTAAAATAAGATACAAAAAGTCTCTACCCAAAATGACATCAACTGTGTAAAAATGGATAGGAAAGGGGAGGGAAACTCAACAGGAAATAAGCCAAATGCTGGTGTCTCCATGTGGGTGGTGAAGTTATTTGTTGTTGTTGTTGTTATTTGCCATCGAGTCGGCCCCGACTCATAGCAACCCCTCCTTGGGTTTCCAAGGCAGTATCACTACGGAAGTAGG
>NW_006921699.1:6831243-6835284 GCF_000298275.1 Orycteropus afer afer | reverse complement strand
AACAGTTTTTAGCAGAAAAGTTCAAAATGGAATCAAACTAGTCATCAGTCTACAAGTTTAATGACAGAGTGACTGAATGTTTGATTTACTCAGTGTTACAGATTGAATTGTGTCCCAAAAAAATATGTGTTGTAAATACTAGCCTAAACCTGTGGTTATAATCCCATTTGGGAGTGCATTATCTTTGTTATGTTAATGAGGAAGGATTAGTGTAGAGTATATTTTGAATCAATCTCTTTTGAGATACAAAAAGAGATTAAAGGCAGACTAGCAGCAGCTCAGGTGGCCTAGTGCCTAAGACATATGACTGCTAACCAGAAGGCTGGCTGTTCAAATCCACCAGCCACTCCTCAGAGGAAGATTAGGAAGATTAGGCAATCTAGTTCTATAGTGATACTGCCTCAGAAACCCAAGAAGGGGTCAGTCGAATGGACTCGAGGGCAGTGAGCTTGGTTTTGTTTTTGCTTTTTTTTTAAAACAGCAGAGATGTGGTAAACTAGATCCCGAGATACATGGACATCTCCAAGGAACCAGGAAGCAAAAGCAGAAAAGACAAAGACCTTTCTCCAGAGCCGACAGAGAGAGAAAGTCTTCTCCTAGAGCTGGCACTCTGAATTTGAACTAAACTGTGAGGAAATAGATCTCTGTTTGTTAAAGACATCCACTTGTGGTATTTCTGTTATAGCCCAGCCAATCGTGTTAATAAGCCTAAGAAATAAAATGTTTGGCTCAACCCTCACCAACCTCACCAGTCCAAGAAACCAGATTTTCAAGGACATGCACCTCAATTTGGGAAGCAGAGGAGTTCTGTGGGAAGAGGCTAAGAGAGCACTGACATCCAGCCCCCACATTGCCATTTGCACATTTCTTAGCAAGCAATGGACATGGAGTATACTTACCTAAATCTCCTGAGTCGTGCACAGAGCACCACCGGTGAAGTATCAAACAGACTAATAGAAAAGTTTCTCGGGCTGCTGTGGTGGTGAGAGAATTGAGACATTTTTCAAATTCTCAATTTTTATTCACTGCTTTTATCATCCAACAGAAAATCTCTGCTTAGGGATTTCCTTGTAATCTGGATTATGCGAGGCAGCAGAGAAGGGTCCATGAAGGGAATCTTCACTTTATGAGGTCACTCTTGAGACATTCCAATACCTGTTACTAGCCTGTAGGCCCTTAGGTGAAGGAAGCTCCCCACAGGTCTCACCCACAGATTCTCTCTTCCCAGGGAACTATGAGTGCCTCAGTCCAGCAAAAGGGTGATAAACAGCCAGCAACTGTGAAGCTGAGAGACAAGAGAGCCAAACAAAGCCCCCAGCCCCACCTCAAGAAATGTCCATCTAATGGACAAAGGCCCTTATAATGTGCTAGAATAAGGTGAGTGTCGTACAAGGGGGAAAAGTAAAGTAAAGAGCAAGGCAGCATATTCAAGGTGCAGCACTGGGAACAGGCCTTGAAGGGCAAGGAAAGATTCTGGTGAGTTTGGGCAGGAATGAAAGAAACAGAAGGAGCAGAAGAGGTAACAGGTGCCCTATGCTGGCTAATGGGGGCATGGAATATGCACACACGAACCACCTAAATAGAGTGTAAGGGATGAGTCCATGAGGTGAAGATGTTTTAAATATAAGAGCAACAGATTTTTGCTCTGTACAACTTTCAGGATTGCTAAAGTCTCCTCCCTCTCCTTCTCCTAACCCCTTTCATTTTCAAGGCAATTCAAGACAGAGGGATCTAGGTAGGCTGATGTTGTATTAAATGTTTAGCAGCTAAACTGGTCAATTTCCTGGAAACCTAAGCTCTTGGCCATAAGAAAAGGAGATAACCACTGCTTTCACCCGTGCTGCCCCCAGTATTCTAAAACAAGTATATATGCTCTGCATACTAGCAAAGGATGGAAAAAACCTAAGTACCCGTTAACAGATGAATGGCTAACCAATCTATGGCTCATACACACAAAGCAACACTGGAGAATAATGAAGAACCCACAAATCACCTCATAATGTGCATGAACTTGGAGGACATTACGCTGAGTGAAGTAAATCAGCCACAGAAAGACAAAGATTGTATGAGTTTACATTATAAAAAGTTAAGGAAAGGTTTACACAGGAAAGGAAATTATCTTTGTAGGTTACCAGACATGGAAGGAGAAAGAAGGGCAAAGTGCTGGTTAGTTAAGAGACATTTGTTAATTTTGATAAAGGGAAAGGCAATATAACAAAGTGTTTGACTAGTATATATCACTAAGGAAAAAGATGTGAGAAGTTCACTAGAGGTACAGACAACAAAGATAAATACCATTGAATACATAACCCTCCATTATCAGTAATGACGAATGCTAATCCACAGGTGGATACATAGAAGACAGGCAAAAAGATCAGATATGGGTAGGTGACTGGGAATAAACCCATGACCATACATAGGTTTGACAGATGATACTCACATATATGTATTTGTATATGCTATAAAAATGCCCATATATGTTACAGAGCTAACAGAGGACAAAGTTAGGATAACTTCTCAGCCACAACTAAGTACCTTCAGGAAGTGAGTCTCTGAGCCTCCAGGCTTGGGGCCATGGTCACAGGGATATCAACTCAATTGCCACAGTACAGTACACAAAATCATTGTTCTGCATCCTACCTTGATGAGGAGTGACTGGGGTCCTAAAAGCTTGCGAGCAGCTATCTAAGAAGCAACTGTTGCTCTCTCCTCATCCAGAGCAAAGAAGACTGAAGAAAATCAAAGATACATGAAAACTATTAGTTCAAAGGACTAATGGTCCATGGGAACCTCAGCCTACATGACTCTGAGACCAACAGAACTAGATGGTGCACAGTTACCAATGTCAACCACTCTGAAAGGGATCAAAATTGGAGATCCTGGATAGAGTGGATGAAAAAAGTGTGGAACAAAATTCAAAAACATGAAAAACACCAGGATTACTGGTCAGAAACCAAACCAAAACCAAACCCACTGCCATCGAGTCAATTCTGACACACAGCAACCCCCACTGGGTTTCTAAGACACTAAATCTTTACAGAACTAGATTGCCCAGTCTTTGTTCCTCGGAGTGGCTGTTGGGTTTGAACCACCAAACTTCTGGTTAGTAGTCAAATGCCTTAAGCGCTGCTCCACCAGAGCTTCTTCTTACTGGTCAGATAGAGACTGGTAAAAACCCCTGAGACTATGGCCCTAGTAACACTTGGAACTGGACTCACTCCTGCAGCTTAACTCAGCCAAACATCAAAGAGGCCTGTGGGTGGAACAACTACAACAGGGAGATGCACTCATTAGAACAATCAACTACTACAGGAGATAAGAAGGGCAGCAATTGCAGAAAGCTAGGGGAGGAAAACTGGAATGTATATGTAAGAAGGACACAGGGAAAGGGTAACCACAGGAAGGAAGTGAGAAGAAAGTCATTACATTGTGGGCATTGTAATCAATGTCACAAAAAAATATGTGTATGAATTGCTGAATGTAAAACAAATCTGCTTTGTAAAATTTCACCCAAATCACAATAAAAAGTTAAAAAAAAAGTGTATATGACCATTTGCAGCAAGAAAATATTATTGTAGGCAACCAACACACTGGACTGGGAAATAATAACATCTTATTTCCTCAACTTCTCCATTTAAAATTTGCAACAGCAAAGGACATGGAAAAACAAATCACTAATTTTACATGGAAAGGAAAGAGACTTCGGATAAGCAAGTCATTACTAAAGAAAAAGAACAAAGTAGGAGGTCTCACACTCCCAGATCTCAAAACCTACTATACACCCACAGTAGTCAAAACAGCCTGGTATCGGTACAACAACAGACACATAGATCAGTGGAACAGAATTGAGAACCCAGAAATAGATCCATCAACTTATGGTCAGCTGATCTTTGACAAAGGATTGAAAGCCATTCAATGGGGAAAGTACAATCTCTTTAAGAAATGATACTGGCGACAGACGCTCTTCAACAAAGAAAAGGGAAACCAATTAACACAGACACAGAAGATAATCTTGGACCCCTGAACCTTGAAGGGAAGGAT
>NW_006921699.1:6822445-6825899 GCF_000298275.1 Orycteropus afer afer | reverse complement strand
ATGATCCACACAATTGAATGCTTTTGCATAATCAATAAAACACAAGTAAACATCTTTCTGATATTCTTTGCTTTGAGCCAAGATCCATCTGACATCAGCAATGACATCCCTCATTCCACGTCCTCTTCTAAATCCAGCTTGCAATTCTGGAAGCTCTCTGTCAATATACTGTGGCAAACTTTTTTGAATTATCTTCAGTAAAATTTTACTTGCATACGATAGTAATGATACTGTTCGATAATTTCCACATTGTATGGGATCATCTCTCTTTGCAATGCATACAAATATGGATCTCTTCCAGTCAGTTGACCAGGTAGCTAGCTGTCTTCCAAATCTCTAAGCATAGCCAAGTAAGTGCCTCCAGTGCAGAATCTGTTTCTTGAAACATGTCAGTGGATATTCCATCCATTCCTGAAACCTTGTTTTTTGCCACTTCCTTCAGTGCAGCTTTGACTTCTTCCTTCAATACCACTGGTTCTTGATCATATGCTACCTTCTGAAATGGATGAAGATTGACCAGTTCTTTTTGGTACAGTGACTCTGTATTCTTTCCATCTTCTTTTGATGTTCCAGCCATCATTCAACATATTGCCCATAGAATCTTTCAATATTGCAACTCAGGGCTTAAATTTTTTCTTCAGTTCTTTCAGCTTGAGAAATTCCGAGTGTGTTCTTCCCTTTTAGCTTTCCAACTCCATGTCTTTGCATATTTCATTATAATAATTGACTTTGTCTTCTCCAGTTGGCCTTTGAAATCTTCTGTTCAGGTCTTTTATCATTTCTTCCACTTGCTTTAGCCACTCTTCATTCAAGACAAGTTTCAGAGTCTCTTCTGATATCCATTTTAATCTTTTCTTCCTTTCCTGTCTTTTTAATGACCTTTTGCCTTTTTCATGTATGATGTTCTTGATGTCATCTCACAATACCTCTGGTTTACAGTCACTGGTATTCAATGCATCCAATCTATTCTTTAGATGGTCTCTAAATTCAGGAAGGATATATTCAAGGTCATATTTTGGCTCTCATGGACTTGTTTTAATTGTCTTCAAGTTGAACTTGCATTTGAGCAATTGATGGTGTGTTCCACAATCAGCTCCTGGCCTTATTTTGGCTGAAGATACTGAGCTTCACCATTGCCTCTTGCCACAGGTGTAGTCAGCCTGATTCCTGTGTACTTCATCTGGCAAAATCCATATGTTTAGCTGCTGTTTGTGTTGTTGAAAACAGAAAAAATATTTGCAGTGAATAAGTGATTGGTCTTGCAAAATTATATCATGCAATCTCCACCATCATTTATATCACCAAGGCCATATTTCCAACTACCAGTGACTCTTCTGTTTCCAACTTTTGCATTCCAATCACCAGTAGTAATCAGCACATCTTGATTGCATGTTTGGTCAACTTCAGACTGTAGGAGTTGGTAAAATTCTTCAAATTCCTCATCTTTAGCTTTTATGGTTGGTGCATAAATTTGAATGGTAGTTGTATTAACTGGTCTTCCTTGGAAGTGTATGGATATTATCCTATCACTGACAGCATTATACTTCAGGATAGATCTTGAAACATTCTTTGTGATGATGAATGCCACACCACTTCTCTTTAATTTGTCATTCCCAGCATAGTAGATCATATGGTTGTCTGACTCAAAATGGCCAAAACCAGTCCACTTTAGCTACTAATATCTAGAATATCGATCTTTATGCATTTCATTTCATTTTTAACAACTTCCAATTTTTCTAGATTCATACTTCATACATTCCATGTTCTCATTATTAATGAATGTTTGCAGCTGTTTCTTCTCATTTTGAGTCATGCCACGTCGGGAAATGGAGGTCCCAAAAACTTTACTCCACCCACATCATTAATGTCGACTCTACTCTGAGGAGACAGCTCTTCCCCAGTTGTATTTTGAGTGCCTTCTGACCTGAGGGGCTCATCTTCTGGCACTGTATCAGACAATGTTTCAGGGCTATTCATAAAGTTGTCCAGTAATATATCAGACAGTGTTTCTCTGCTATTCATAAGGTTTTCACTGGCCAATTCTTTGAAAAGTGGATGGCCTTTTCCTTCTTCCAAGTCTGTCTCAGGCTGGAAGCTCCGCTGAAACCCGTCCACCATGGGTGACCCTGCTGGCATTTGAAACACCAATGGCACAGCCTTTAGCCTCACAGCAACATGCAAGCCACCACAGTACAGCAGACTGACAGACAAGGTCATCTCCTTTAAGCTTCCTGGGGGCCCTCCCTGTTACCTGTTCCAGCCATTGGCCCTGGCTGGCCATAGAATCTTTTTGCCCATACAATCTTTCAACATTGCAAGTTGAAGCCTGAATCTTTTCTTCAGTTCTTTCAGCTTGAGAAATGCCAAGCATTTTCTTCCCTTTTGGTTTTCTAACTCCAGGTCTTTGCACATTTCATTATAATAATTGACTTTGTCTTCTCAAGCTGCTCTTTAAAATCTTCGGTTCACCTCTTTTACCTTGTAATTTCTTCCATTTGCTTTAGCTATTCTCCATTCAAGAGCAAATTTCAGAGTCTCTTCTGACATACACTTTGGTCTTTTCTTCATTTCCTGTCTTTTTAATGACCTTTTCCTTTCATCATTGATGATGTTCTTGATGTCATCCCACAATTCCTCTGGTTTTTGGTCATTGGTGTTCCATGCATCAAATCTATTCTTTAGATGGTCTCTAAATTCAGAAGGGATATAATCAAGGTCATATTTTGGCTCTCATGGACTCGTCGTGCCACTCATCTGTCAGTTTGTCATATGTACTGTGATGGCTTGTGAGTTGCTATGAGGCTGAAGGCTATGCCACTGGTATTTCAAATACTAATAGGATCACCCATGGTGGACAGGTTTCAGTGGAGCTTCCAGACTCAGACAGCCTTGGAAGAAGGAAGGGTTCATCCACTTCTCAAAGAATTGGCCAATGAAAACTTTATGAATAGCAGTGAAATGCCCTAAAAATTTGTCCAATATAGTGCTGGAATATGAGCCCCTCAGGTCAGAAGGCACTCAAAATACAACTAGGGAAGAGCTGCCCCCTCAGAGTAGAGTCAACATTAATGATGTGGGTGGAGTAAAGTTTTTAGGACCTTCATTTGCTGATGTGGCATGACTCAAAATGAGAAGAAATAGCTGCAAACATTCATTAATAATCAGAACATGGACTGTATAAAGTATGAATCTAGGAAAATTGGAAGTTGTCACAAATGAAATGGAATGCATAAAGATCAATACTCTAGGTATTAGTGAGCTAAAATGGACTGGTTCTGGCCATTTTGAGTCAGACAACCATATGATCTACTATGCCAGGAATGACAAATTAAAGAGGAATGGTGTGCCCAGCTACCAATGTCAACCACTTGGAGGGGGATCTATGTAGGAGATCCTGGATAGAGAGGGAGAACAATGTGGATAAAACTCAAAATCATTTGGAGAAAAAGAAAGG
>NW_006921699.1:6816436-6822089 GCF_000298275.1 Orycteropus afer afer | reverse complement strand
TTGGACCTGATTCATAGTGACCGCTCCTTGGGTTTCCGAGGCAGTATCACTACAGAAGTAGATTGCCCCATCTTCCTTCTGAGGAGTGACTGGTGGGTTTGAACCGCCAGTCTTCTGGTTAGCAGTCAAGCGCCTTAGGCACTACGCTACCAGAGCTCCCCGGCTAATACTACTACTATTCAAATTTATGCACCAACCATACAAGCTAAAGATGAGGAATTTGAAGACTTTCACCAACTCCTGCAGTCTGAAATTGACCAAACATGCAATCAAGATGTGTTGATTACTACTGGTGATTGGGATGCAAAAGTTGGAAACAAAGAAGAATCACTGGTAGTTGGAAAATATGGCCTTGGTGATATAAATGATGCTGGAGATTGCATGATAGAATTTTGCAAGACCAGTGACTTTTTCATTGCAAATACCTTTTCTCAACAACATAAACAGTGGCTATGCATGTGGACTTCACCAGATGGAGTACATAGGAATCAAACTGACTACATCTGTGGCAAGAGCCTATGGAGAAGCTCAGTATCTTCAGCCAAAACCAGGCCAGGAGCTGACTGTGGAATAGACCATCAACTGCTCATATGCAAGATCAGGTTGAAGCTGAAGACAATTAAAACAAGTCCATGAGAGCCAAAATATGACTATTAGCCATTAGAGAGATGCAAATCAAAACAATAGTGAGATACCATCTCACTCCAGCACCAATAGAAAGTTCAACAAAGACAAAAAATAACAAATGCTGGTGAGATTGGGACTCTCATACACTGCTGGTTGGACTGTAAAATGATACAATGGAAACTGGTATAGCAATTCCGTAAATAGTTGGATATAGAAATATCATTTGATCCAGCAATCTCATTAGTAGGTATATATCCTAAGGAAGTGAGAGCTATGACATGAATAGATATATGCACACCCATGTTCACCACAGCACTAGACACATAGCAAAGAGATGGAAACAACATAAGTGCACATCAATAGAGAAATGGATAACCAAAGTATGGTACATGCACACAACAGAATACTATGGAACACTAAAGAATAATGTAGAATCTGTGAAACACTGAATAACATGGATGACTTGGAGGACATTATCCATGAAATAAGTCAATCACAGAAGGACAAATATTGTTATTATTTCACTATTGTAAAAATCATGGAAAGGATTATATATGGAAGAAAACTTTCTTTGTTGGTTACCAGGTATCAGGGGTAGGAGGGAAACTGGAGGAAAATGGCTAGATAGGTAAGAGACAAGTATTGATTTGGGTGAAGGGAAAGGTAATATACCAAAAAAGAGTGAGCAATAGAATAACACTAAGGAAAAGGAAGACACAGAGAGGTGTACAAGAGGTATAGGCAACAAAGATAAACATTTTACATATACAAAACTTCATTATCAGTAATAACAAATATTAATCTATGGGTAGATACATAGGTAGACAGGATGAATGATCAGATATGTTTAGGCAAATGGGAACAAACTCATGACTACATATAAGTTTGGCAGACAGTATTCCTACATACTTATTTGTATGTGCTATAAAAATGTCCACATACATGGAACTAATGGGAGTAAAGTTATACAACTTCTTAGCTGCAGTCACCTATCCTGAGGGAGTGAGTAGTTGAACCTGTGGGCTCAGGAAAATGATCACAGAGGATATCAATCTCAACTGGCATAACATATTACCCAAACATATTGTTCTACATCCTACTTTGGTGAGTAGTAACTGGGGTCTTAAAAGCTTGCAAGTAGCCATCTAGATGCAACAATTGGTCTCTCTTCATCTGGAGCAAAGAAGAATGAAGATAACCAAATATGCATGGAAAAGCAATTAGTCCAAGGAACTAGTGGACCATGAGAACCTCTGCCTACATGACCATGAGACCAGAAGAACTAGATAGTGCCTGGCTACCACTGTCAACCACTCAGAAAGGGATCAGTGCAGGAGATCCTGGATGGAGTAGGAGAAAAATGTGGAACAAAACTCAAAATTATAAAATAAACCCGGCTTACTGGTCTGATAGAGACTGGTGAAACCCCTGAGACTATGGCCCCTAGTCACGCTTCAGGCCTGGAATTAAACCCACTCCCGTGGTTTCCAGCCAAACAACAAACAGGCACATAAGGTGAACTTTTACACCAGGTAGGTGCACTCCTTAGAACAGTCAGTCATGGAGATCAGAAGGGCAGTATTTTACAGGAGATAGCTCAAAGGGCAGGAATGCATAGGAAGGTGGACACAGGGAAAAGGTATCCACAGAGCAAGTGGGAAGAGAGCTGTTACATTATGCGGATTACAATCAATGTCATGAAACAAAATGTGTATTAACTGCTATATGGAAAATGTGTTTGCTCTGTAAACTTTCACCCAAATTACAAAAAAAAAAAAAAAATTAAATTAACAACAGCAAAGCTTTAAAAATCACTTTGATTAGTATTCAATTCAAATTTAGTCCCATCTTCTCCTTCTACCTTTCTCTTTCTCAGGGATCTTAGTTCCTCCTAAAACTCCTACAATTTCCTGAGGTCATATGCCCCTTGAAGCCTCCCAAGATGCTGCCCAACATCCCCCACTGCAACCTCCTTGCTGAGGTGCTGCTCCAAGTGGGCCCGAATCAATTCTCCATCTGGCTCTACCTGCCTTCCCTATGGCTGTGCCTAATGCCATGGGGCACAGTGGAAGCCCTCAGTAAGTATGCTATATGATATATGAATGAATGGCATTGCGATGCTTATGATCCCACTCAAGCAGCTGGGCATAGTGGGATTCCATGGCAATGAGCCCCAACAGTATACTTCTGTGCTTTTCCTTTAAGCATCAAGGCACCCTTTGGGGGAGAAATAGGGAGATTACAAATGTAATGAATTTTTTGATGCTGCTTGAAGGGGTGGGGAAAGATGACCAGCTGGCAGCAGCAGAGAAGAGCCCATTTGTTTCCAGTGTACTAAAGCTGCACCATCAACCACAGCTAAAGTTGGTTCCTAGAGTCACTGGTGAAGGTATCTATCTGCTGAGAGCCTGGAAATGGAGTCCCAGCTGGGCAATTAGAAAGCAACAGGAAATAAGAGTGGTGAGCTTCTCCAGGGCCTCCTGAAATATTCCACACATTCTCATGAATAATGGTGAGCAGGCCAGGCATCCCAGGATGAGAAGCCAAAGGGCCACCTCTAATACCCTTGCAGCAGAAACTCACACTCTGCCTGATTAGGGCAACACTGCCTCAGGAACATATGGTCAGGGAAAGTCAGTAATCAGCAGACTTAGTGGCTTCATAACTCTTAAACTTTCCGGCTACCAAGAGTCATTACCTTACCGTTGTTGTTGTTAGGTGCCATTGAATCGGCTCTGACTCACAGCGACTCTATGTACAACAGAAAGAAACATTGCCTGGTTGTGTACCATCCTCACAATACTTGCTATGCATGAGTCCATCATTGCAGCCACTGTGTCAGTCCATCTCATTGAAGGTCTTCCCCTTTTTTGCTGACCCTCAACTGTACCAAGCATGATATCCTTCTCCAGAGACCTGTCCCTTCTGAAAACATGACCAAAGTAGATGAGACGAAATCTGGCCATTTTCACTTTCAAAGAGCATTCCATCTGTACTTCCTCTAGGACAGATCTGTTAGTTCTGCTGGCAGTCCATGGTACTTTCAGTACTCTTCACCAACACCACAACTCAAAAGTATCAACTCTTCTTCGATCCTCCTTATTCATGGTCCAGCTTTCACATGCATATGAGGTGACTGAAAATACCATGGCATGGGTCAGGCACCCCTTGAAGACCAAGGTGAGAATATACACGGCATAATAGACACCAATTCGACAGTTTCTACATGTACAATTCATTGGCATTGATTACATTCTTTGAGTTTTGCAACCATTCTCACCTCCCAGTAACATAAACTCACTGCCATCTGAGTTTCCTATCTAATCTTTCACATTGCTGTTGTCACTTTGATCCCATAGAGACAGACCTAAAAGAGCACAATGCTCAAGGGAGACATTCATTACTAGTTAAGTGGGACTATTTTTTGGTTTTAAGAAGATACCAGGGGTATTTTTGGTTCAATAGTTTCAGGGGTTCATGAAGCCTCTATGGACCCAGAAAGTCTGGATTCCATGAGAATTTGAAATTATGTTCTGCTTTTTCCTCTTTTTGATCAGGATTTGTCTATAGGATCTTTGATTAGAGTATTCAGTAATGTTAGCCAGGCACCATCCAGTTCTTCTGGTCTCCTGGCAAAGAAGGCAGTTGTTCACAAAGGCAATTGGCCACACATTACATTTCCTCTTCCGATTCCTGACTCTTCCCCTTCTTTCTCTGTTGTTTCAAGTGAATAGAGACCAACTGTACCTTGGATGATGGCTTGTAAGTTTTTAAGACCTGTATTGGTTGGTTCTCTAGTGCTGCTACAACAGAAATACCATAAATGGATCAGTTTAACAAACAGGGTTTTTTTTTTTCTCTTACAAATTTAGGAGGCTAGAAGTCTGAGTTCAAAGTGCTGGCTCTAGGGGCTAGATGAAGACCCCTCAACATTAGGCTTCCAGTCTGCCTCTTCCCCCCAGCCCACTGGAACTGGAGGCTTCTCTTAACTCAGGCAGCTGCGGGCTGCTGAGGCTGACAAACCCAAGGTTGACAATTAAAATGGCACAATCCCAAGATTATCAAGCAACACAGCAGGCCACTAGCTCATATCCAGAAACAGTCCCAAGACTGGCAGACAACATGACAGACTGCTAAATGAAGATGCAGGTAAATGCAGGAGCCAAGCATGCCAAAAATCTCAGAGACCTTTCTCCAAGCTTCTCCTTATATACTGGAAACAGACCACACCCCTAAGGCAGCTACTCAGTTGCTCACAGCAGATTCCACCATGGAGCTGATAACTAGTCTCACCATGGGAAATAACTACATCCAGCTGTCCAGCCACTCCATACCAGGCTCAGCCAAGCTGACACATAACCTTCACTACCACAAGACCCCAGGCACTACATAATGAACTATGAGGTAGAAAAGAAACACTAAACATGGTATTAGGCTAATTAACTGGGATGTCCCATGAAACCCTGACACCAAACCTCCAAACGAAGGAACCAAATCTCATGAGGTGCTTGGTTGTACAGAAGCAACCTCAGCAGCTGCTCTTTTTGTTGTTGTTGTAAATATATCTGTCTTAGTTATCTAGGGCTGCTATAACAAAAATACCAAAAGTGGATAGCTTTAATGAACAGAAATTTATTTTCTCACAGTTTAGGAGGCTAGAAGTCCAAACACAGAATGTTGGCTCAAAGGCAAGGCTTTCTCTCTCTGTGGACTCTGGAAGAAGGTCCTTGTATCTTCAGCTTCTGCTTCCTGCCTCCTTGGAGATATCCACATGTCTTGGCGTCTCTGTTCCCCCATCTCTGCTTGGTTTTTTCTTTTTTTATCTCTTATAAGAGATTTATTGAAGAACACTGTGATAGTTGGAGCTGTGTGTCAACTTGGCTGGACCCCAGTTCTGTGTGGTTGTTCCCATGATGGGATCAGATGACTGTGTTCTGAGTGGCCAGTCTGCCCAAGGGGAGTTTCCCTAGGGGTGTGGCCTGCTTCCAAGATATTCAGGGACATCCTGGGAAGAGACACATTCTTT
>NW_006921699.1:6814536-6815906 GCF_000298275.1 Orycteropus afer afer | reverse complement strand
TCTGCTAGTAAAGAGAGCCCTACTAATCTGTGGCATGAGGTGGCAAAATTAATATGCAAAATTGCACCACCAATAGATCACGTACTTGTGAGAAGTGATGCTCTGGATGATTGGATATTTTATATTTTTCTGCAATTTTGTCAGAATGAGGAGTATAGGGAAGCTGGTTGGTTGGTCCTACTTACACTGGATAAATTGGTGGAAGAGCTAGATGGGCTCAAAGCTGCTGAGTCTCGGCTTAAGTGCCGCATGAATGACCTCAGTGCTTCCAGCTGTGCTTTGAAAGAAAGCCTTATAGCTTCTACTACCAGGGCTGACATAGCTGAAACCCAAATCCAGAGTCTTATTGTAAGAGTGGCCGATTTACAATGCCAGCTCAATTGCCAACCCAGAATGGTATCTGCCATTAAAGTGAGGGCATTGATTGGAAAAAAATGGGATCCTGTAACCTGGAATGTGGACATATGGACAGATGATGATCAGGAAGATCAGGATATAGAGCCTGTAAATTCTGTTGAATCCCTCCCATCTGAACAAATTACTGTAAAACCATTATCCCCTCCCCCTCAGTTTGAGGGGACTAGCCAAATCGGTCATGCAGGGCTATTGTGTGAGGCAGAGGCCATGGAAAACATTCCTGAATGCTCTCAGGAACTGCCTCAAGCACCTATTCTGGCGGCTTGGTCCATAACAAATGTCAAGTCTAAGAGAGCCCCAAGAGGTGAAATAGAAAGTGTGACTGAGGAGGTGATACGCTATACTCAAAAAGACCTACTTGATTTTACCAACATGTACAGACAGAAATCTGGAGAATATGTATGGGAATGGCTACTGAGGGTGTGGGATAATGGTGCAAGGAATGTAAGATTGGATCAGTCTGAGTTTATTGATTTAGGTCCACTAAGTACGGATTCTTCATTCAATGTCTTAGCTCGAGAGGTTAGGAAAGGATCTAATAGTTTATTTGGTTGGCTTACTGAGGCATGGATTATGCGATGGCCTACCTTAAGTCAAGTGGAAGTACCAGACCTGCCTTGGTTTAATGTAGAAGGTATCCAGAGGCTTAGATAAATTGGCCTGTTAGAATGGATTTATCAGTTTAGACCCCTAGAGCCAGGAATGGACAGTCCAGAAGACATGCCTTTCACCAGTACCGTGAGGAATAAATTTGTGAAGGGGGCTCCACCATCCTTGAAGACTGCTGTGATTGCTATTTTATGTAAACCTGATTTGACAGTGGGAACTGCCCTAATTGAACTAAGACACTTACATACGATGGGGCTGACTGGACCCCATGGTAGTAGGGGCCAAGTGGCAGCAGTTAATCGACAAAGGCAAGGTGGGCGTGGTTACCATATGGACAGCAGAGT
>NW_006921699.1:6805078-6809844 GCF_000298275.1 Orycteropus afer afer | reverse complement strand
CAATCAGGAGCTCCTCAGTTTCTCACAGCAAATTCCACCACAGAGTTTACAAAGACTTATGGCTAGAAAAGCCACACTAAGTAATTTACTACACTGCAACAACCCTTACCCTGTATCCAGAGTTTCCAAAGGCTGATTCTCTGAGTAGATCTCCAGGCCTTTTCTCTGAGGTGCCTCTGGGTGGACTCAAACCTCTAAACTTTCAGTTAACAGCTGAGCATTTTAGCCATTTGCACCACCCAGGGACTCCAGAAAATGCACACACTAACCAAATAGTCCAGTAGTTTGATACATTGATGGAGGTCAGATTTGTATCCAAATACAACATACATGCTACTGCTTTTTGTCCATAACAAAATATAAAGAACCCTTTTAGTTATGCAAATTATTTTACTTATCATTGTCAAAAAAAAAAACTCACTGCCGTCCAGTCAATTCCGACTCACAGCGACCCCTCCTTGGGTTTCCAGGACAGTACCTCTATGGAAGTAGACTGTCCAGTCTTTCTTCCGAGGAGTGGCTCATAGGTTTGAATCACCAGCCTACTGGTTAGCAGTCAAATGCCTTAGGCACTATACCACCAGAGCTCCCTATCATCAAAAAAATAACCATTATTTCCAAAACTTTCATTAACTCCATTTTTGAAAAGGACAGACACTGTCACATGTGCTGGCCCTGGTTGTTATCTGAGAAGATCAAGCAGAGGGTCATAGGTCATGTTTGTGTTTAACTCCTCTGTATTCCAGTGATCATTTAGAAAGAAAAGAGGGAAAGCAAAGCTTACCACATCAGAGAAACCACCCTCATCACCCAAAGATTTGAAACAGAAGGGAATTTTAAGAGCTTCCAACTCTGACAATGTCTCTTTTAAGTTGAAACATCAGTTACCTGAAGAAAGTCTATCTCATTTTACCACAATGAATATTACCATAGCCACTGATCCACTGCCATCAATTCCATTCTGACTCATAGAGACGCTATAGGACAGAGTAGAAACTGTCCCATAGGGTTTCAAAGGCTGTAAATCTTTACAGAAGCAGATTGCCTCATCTTTGTCCTGCAGAGTGGCTAGTGGTTCCAAACAGCCAACCTTTTGGTTAGCAACCAACAGCTTTAACCACTGTGCCACCAGAGCTCGTTGAATGTTGCCATAGATTTCTGATATGAGATCTTTGATTCTCTCTAGTAAAGTTTGTGAGTCCCAGCAAATACAACACCCCTTGATATGGACCTTATGTCAAACCCACATGTAGATGTTAATTAGAAACTGTACCCTCAGGTCTTCATTATTGTGATTATCAGCCAAATCATGCTATCTTCTCTATGCTGGCTGTGTTAGACTGGGTTCTCCAGAGAAACAAAACCAGTAAAGCTTATATAGAGAGAGAAAGAGATACTTACCTTAGGAAAATGGCTCACACACTTATAGAAGATGGAAAGTTCAAAATTCTTGGATCAAACGTCAACTGGAGGCTTTTCCTGACTCTCGCAGCTGCAGGAGCTGAGGAGCTCAAGGTTGGCAGACAGTATACCAGCTGTTGACTCCAACGAAGGGCGAATCCAAGATCTCCAGACTGAATGGTAGATTGATTGCTCACGGACAGTTGTAGGCAGCACAACAGAATCCTGATCCACAGAAGAGTGTCTCTTTTCCCAAGATGTTCATAACAATACTGGAAGCAGGCCACACCCCTAGGGAAACTCCCTTTCAATGGATTGACTGCTCAAAACATATTCATCTCATCCCATCAAGGGAACAACCACATCAGAACTGCTTAAACCACACAGAATTGTGGTCCAGCCAAGTTGACACACAGCTCCAACCATCACACTGGCTATATGTCAACACAGTTGACAAGTTTATCCTCTCAGATGTACTTTCAAAATAGGGGAATCCATTTCACTATATCCATTCAGTATATAGTGAAATAAGTCACATGATACCACAAAGGAGCAAACAGACAAATATTCTACAGAATAGAAGGCAGGATATTCTACAGGACAACTGATCCAGTTTGCACAATAAATCAATGACATGAGGGAAAAGGGATGGGGAAGGAGGCTTGCTATAGATTGAGTTTAAAGAGACACAACACCCAGGTGTAATGAGTGGACTTCACTGATTAAAAGAAATTTACTGTTTAAAGACTTTCTTTGTGGCCTAAAGGTCTTTGTACCTTCAGGGAAATTTGATTTTGCCCATATATTAGGATCATGTGTGATAATGGCATTATGATTTATATCAGAAAATGACCATATTTTCTAGAGATGCTTACTAAAGGATATATAGGGGTAAAATGATATGTTATCTGGGATTTCCTTTTAAATACTTTAGCAAAGAAAAGTGAAACTGGGATATATGAAGTAATTGGTACAAAACCTTGGTAATTTTTGAATGTAGGTGATCAGCAAGGTATTATTTGTTTTAAAAGATTCAAATTAATGTCCAAGTATTTCATGTAAGTGAGGCAGTATCTGGAGGACAGGGAGTTCTCTCTGCTATGTTTCCTGTTATATCCCCAGAACCCAGAACATACATAACTGGCCCATAGCAGGCACTCAGAAATATCTGTTGGATGAATATGTAAATGTGAGTCAATTAATTTATCCTTGTAGTGGGGCTAGGCTAATATCACCTACTTTGCAGGATTGTTATGAGGATTATAGAATATTTCTATAAAAAATAAAAATGTTTTATACACTGGAAAAGATTCAGATTAGACACTGAACTAAATATCTTTGATAATAAAGTTTATAAAAGTTCCCAAATCTATACTTTATAAACATACATAAACCAAAAAACCAAAGCTACTACCATAGCAGTAGAGTCGATTACAACTCATAGGAATGCTTTAGGACAGACCAGAACTCCCCATAGGGTTTCCAAGGCCATAAATCTTTATGGAAGAAGACTGCCTTATCTGTCTCCTGTGAAATGACTGGTGGGTTTGAACTGCCTACCTTTTGGGAGCAGCCAAATGTTTTAACCACTATGCCACCAGAGCTCTTATAAATATACATACCTTTGAATATTCAGCCTGTGCAAAAACAGATGGATCTTGGAGAATGATAGCAGATTACTATAAACTCCAATTTTTATCTTGGATTATTGTGACTCCAACTGCAGCTGTTGTTCCAGATGTGGTTTCATTCCTTGGGCAAATTAATACATCTCCTGTTACCTGCCCATTGGGAGGATTTCCCCTCACCACTGTCCCTCAGGGAGATCCCCAAAAACGGGCTACAGTCCTGTTGCTGTAGAAGGGGAAGGCCTTCAACAAGACAGACTGACACAGTGGCTGCAACAATGGGCTAAGATAACAAGGATTACGAGGTTGGCATAGGACCGGACAGTGTTTTGTTCTGCTGTGCATAGGGTTGCTATGAGTAGGAGATGACTCAACCGCACCTAACAACAACAACCTGTTACCTGGTATGCAGCTACTGATTTGGCTAATGCCTTTTTCTCCATACCTGTCTGAAAGGCTCACCAGAACAGTTTGCCTCCAGCTGATAAGGCCAGCAATATACCTTCATTGTCCTACCTGAAGGGTATATCAACTCTTCAACCTCACGTAATAATTTAGTCCACAGGGATCCTGATTGCCTTTCCCTTCCACAAGACATCACAGTGGTCCATTACATTGATGGTATTATGCTGACTGGACCTAGTAAGGAAGAAGCATCAATGACTCTAGCCTTATTGGTAAGACATTTGCATGCCAGAGGGTACCTCAGTGAAATTTCCAGTGGTCCAGTGGTGTGAGATGTGTCCAGATATTCCTTCTAAAGTGAATGTAAGTAATTACATCTGATCCCTCCAACAACTAAAAAGGAGACACAATGCCTGGGATTTTGGAGGCAACATATCCTTCATTTGGGCATGCTACTCTGGCCTATTTATCAAGTTACTCAAAAAGCTGCTAGTTTTGAGTGGGGAAGGCTCTGCAACAGGTGCAGACTGCCATGCAAGCCACTCTGCCACGTGGGCCATATGATCTGGCTGATCCAGTGGTGCTTGAAGTGTCACTGGGAGATAGAGATTCCATCTGGAGTCTTTGGCAGGTTCCTATTGGTGAACCACAGTGCAGATCCTTAGAATTTTGGAGCAAATCCCTTCCATCTCCTGCAGATAATGGCTCTTCTTTTGAGAAACAGCTTTTGGCTTGTTACTGAATGATTAACCATAGGCCACCAGGTCATCATGCAGCCTGAGTTGCCCATCTTGAATGAGGTGTTGTTTGACCCATGGAGTCATAAGGTTGGATGTGCACAGCAGCACTCCATCATTAAATGGAAGTGGTAATAGATGAGATCAGGTTTGAGCAGCTCCTGAAGGCACAAGTATGTGAAATGAGGAAGTGGCCTAAATGTCCACAGTCTCCACTCCTGTCACATTACCTTTCCTCACCCAGTCTGCACCTTTGGCCTCATGGTGAGCTCCTTATGATCAGTTGGCTGGGAAGAGAAAACTTGTGCCTGGTTTACAGACAGTTCTACATGATAAACACACCACCTGAAAGTAGACAGCAACATGACTGTAGCCCCTTCTGGGGACTTCTCTGACAGACAGTATGAGGGGAAACCCTCCCAATGGGCAGAACGTCGAGCAATGCACCTGGTTGTTCACTTTGCTTGGAAGGAGAAATGGTCTGATGTATGACTCTGTGCTACACCCGTGCTTACCTTGCTCCTGAAGACCTGGTCCCTCTCGGTAGGGTAACAAGGGAACGTGTTCAGTGCAGATCAGTGAGTAAGCACAAGCC
>NW_006921699.1:6791425-6801973 GCF_000298275.1 Orycteropus afer afer | reverse complement strand
AACATAACAACAACATGACTGTATGGGCTCTAGCCAATGGTTTGACTGGATGGTCAGGGATTTGGAAGGAACGTGATTAGAAAATTGGTGACAAGGAAGTATGGGGAATAGGTATGTTGATAGACCTCTCTGAATGGGGTGAGGAAGTGAAGATATTTTTGCTTCATGTGAATGCTCACCAAAGGGTGACTTCAAAAGAGGAGGGTGACATGTTCTGTGGAAACTAGTCATCCTCTTTCCCCAGCCACTCCTGTCACTGCCCAATGGGCTCATGAACCAAGTGGCCATGGTGGCAGAGATGGAGGTTATGCATAGGCTCAGCAACATGGACTTACACCAAGGCTGATTTGGCTATAGCAACTGCTGAGTGCTCAATCTGCCAGCAGCAGTGACCAACACTGAGTGCCTGGTATGGCAGGCACATTACTCAAGGTGATCAGCCAGCAACCTGGTGGCAAGTTGATTATGTCAGACTGCTTCTATCATGGAAAGGGCAGCATTTTGTTCTTACTGATATTTACTCTAGATATAGATTTGCCATTCCTGAACACAATGCTTCTGCTACAACTAACATCTATGGACATACAGAATACCCTTATCCATTGTTATGGTATCCCACACAGCATTGCCTCAGATCAAGGGACTCACTTCACAGCAAATGAAGTGCAGCAATGCACCCATGCTCACGTGGAATTCACTGGTCTTACCATGTTCCCAACATCCTGAAGCAGCTGGTTTGACAGAACAATGGAATAGCCTTCTAAATACACTATTATGGTGTCATTTAGGTGGCAATACTTTGCAAGCTTGGGACAGTGCTCTCCAGGAGGCTGTACAAGCTCTAAACCAGTGTCCAGCATATGGTGTTGTTTCTCCTATAGCTGGGATTCACAGGTGGAAATGGAAACGGCACTACTCACTATCAACCCCCTTGACCCATTCACAAAATTTTTGCTTCTTGTCCCTACAACCTTGTGCTCTGCAGGGCTAGAGGTCTAAGTTTCAAAGGAAGGAATGTTCCCACCTGGAAACACAACACTGATTCCATTGAACTGGAAGTTAAGAATGCTACCCAGGTGAGACTTCTGGCAAGATGGAGGAATAGGCAGACAAGTCACACACACTGTCCTCAACAAACAAAAGAGAACCAATTGACAGAGATACGGAAGAACACCCTGGAGCCCTGAGCTTTGAAATAAAGCACACAGAAGTGGATGAGGCACCAACTACTGGAAAAACCTGAATGAAAACAGTGAGTACAGAGATAGTCGGAGCAGGGAACTGTCAGTTACTCTGATGGGACTAGCAGGCTGAATATTTTCAAGTGGTGTTGGGACCTGAGAATTGACCTAAAGATTGGCCCTGGTCGCCAAGGGCTGCAGGGACGACTGTGCTGGTAGCCGGTGACTAGGAAGGGAAATAGCAAGGAGGGAGACAACCTCAGCTGTGGACTTTCCACTGTCCAGAGGATGCAGCCATTTTGAATGTTTATAAGTGGCAGCCATTTTGGATATTTAAAGTGACCGAGGGTGAAGCCATTTTTAATCTTTACAAGAGGCAGCCATTTTGGATTTTAAAGTGACAGCATTCTCATTCAGATTCCAGGGACCTAAGAATAGGTTCTGTTTGCCAAGGATGGCAGAGACATATGAGAAACTGACAACAGAAAAGGAGACAGGTGGTGGGTGTATAAGTGCTGTCAACTAACTAATAAAGGAGCACAGCACAGTACCCCACTTACGCAGATAACATACAAAGAAAACAATAACATGGGCAAGTCACTCCAACATACAAACACCAATTAAATATAAACACAAAAACATCACAATGCCTCGGAGACAGCAGAGCATCAAAGTCCACACAAAAAAGCAAGATAAAGCAACAGAAAAAAAGGACCAGTATACAGACCCAAAACACATCCCTGAGGAAGACGCAGCATTGAAACTCCCTAATAAGGAATTAAAAAGAATTATATTTAGGTATCTTCAACAAATTGAGAGGCAGATCAAGGAAAACACTGACAGAATTGGAAAAACAGAGAAAACCCTAGAACAATTTCAGAAGACAATACAAGAACAAAATGACAAAATAAATGAAAAATTAGAAATGATACAAAAGCTACAGACAGAAATCCAGAAGATTAATAAAACTAAATTTTCAGAAATAGATAAGGCACTGAACAGGCAAAGGAGTAAAACTGAATCAATGGAAGACAGAATTAGTGAGATTGAAGGCAAATACCTCAATACTTCTTTGGAAAGTGATCAATCAGAAAAACAGATGAAAACAAAATGAAGAAAGCCTAAGGTTCGTGTGGGATACCATCAAAAGAAATAACCTACATGTAATCAGAATTGCAGATAAGGAAGAGACAAAACCACAGAGAAAATTGTCAAAGATTTGTTGGAAGAGAATTTTCCTGGTATGATGAAAGATGAAAATATAGCCATTCAAGAAGTTCAACGAACCCCAAATAGGACAGACCCCAAAAGAAAATCACCAAGACATATCATCATCAAACTCACCAAAACCAAAGACAAAGAAAGAATCCTGAAAGCAGCATGGGAAAAACCAAAAGTTACCAACAAGGGGCAACCAATAAGACTAAGCTCAGTTTTCTCGGCAGATACCATGCAGGCAAGAAAACAATGGGATGGTATATACAGAACCCTGGAAGAGAAAAATTTCCAACCAAGAATTATGTATCCAGCAAAACTGTCCCTCATGTATGATGGTGAAATTAGGATATTTCCAGATAAGCAGAAATTAAGGGAATTTGTTAAAACCAGACCAACCTTACAAGAGATGCTAATGGGAGCCCTCTGGACAGAGAAGCAACAACAGCCAACAACACCTGACCTTTAACACACATGATGACATAACCCAGAAACCAACCCAGCTATGGAAGTATCCAAAGTAAATAAGCCTACAACATTGTAAACAGGGAACCAGAGAAATAAATTGACAAATGAGGACAACTACAAACCACAAAGAGGGAAAACACTGTGTTATTACAGAACTTCTAGATGGTAGGGAAGTCAAGACAACTACAAGATAGAATAGACTGTTCTAAATTTGGGAAGAAAACTATAAATCAGAGTTTAACCTCAAAGAAAAATGATAAACTTCACATCAAAATGAAAAAAGGACCAGCACAAATATTTAGCAAATACTAAAACAATAGCAATGAAGGAAGTGATAACACAATTCATAACCAAAACAAGCTCAACATAGAAAATTATAAGGAACAAAGAAATCAACACCATGAAAAAGCACCTAACAAAAATGACAGCAACAAATTCATATTTGCTGATAATTAATGCTATGCAGCACTAAAGAATAATGTAGAGTCTACAAAACACTGCATAATATGGATGAACTTGGATGACATTATGCTGAATGAAGTAAGTCAATCATAGAAGGACAAATATAGTATCAGTTCTTTGTTGTGGAGGGTCAAGGAAAGGTTTATATATGGAGGGAAACTTTGTTGGTTGCCAGGGGTGAGAGGGGAAGAGAGGGAACATGGAAAAAAATGCATTAACCTATGTCACTTTAGTTTTGTGTATTTCACTGTACATAAATTGTATTTCAATAAAATAATAATAAAAAAAAAGGATCAGCTGAATTCTAGGGCCTTTCTAGGCTCTATTCCTAGTTCGTATTTACTAGTTAGAGTAGCTGGTACACTATTACAGTCCTGAGGGAAAAAACAATAAAACAAGAAAGCTCCCCAGCCATTTTTGGTTCCTTATGCTTCTGGATCAACAGGAAAAGAAGAGAGTTACCGTATTGGCTGATGTGATTGAACCTGATTACCAAGAGGAAATTGGATTGACATTACATAATGGAATATAGGAGATCCCAATTTTGACATGACTATTAATGGCTCAGACCCTTCAGGAATGAAGGTTTGGGTCACCCCACCAGGCAAAGAAAACCACAACCAGCTGAGGTGCTTGCTGAGGGCAAAGGAAATATGGAATGGGTGGTAGAAGAAGGAAGTTCTTAATACCAATTATGACCACATGAGGACTGTGGTTGTTATGAGTATTTCTTCTTTGTTATACATACATGCATGCATGTGTGGCAAATATTTTTGTTTTCTTCTCTCCCTTATCCCATTTTTATTAAATATAAGAGGAATATGGAGCTAGTGAATTTTCAACTGTATGCATGCTAGTTGTATCATGTTAAGTGCAACTGTGACTTTATATTCATCTTTATTTAGAGATTTTGTTTGGTTTAAAGAGATGTGTACAGGTACCTAGTTGACAAGAGATGGACTGTGATGATTAATATCATGCGCCAACTTGGCTAGGCCATGATTCTTAATGTATGTAATTATCCTCCATTTTGTGATCTGATTTAAGGGGAGTTTCCTCAGGGATGTGGCCTGCATCCAGTATACATGGACATTCTGGCAAAGCTCATTTGATCTTGATCCTGCATCCAACTTGTCATCCTATGACCTCTGGTTCTCGCAATGTGAGCCAGCATCCTTCTACCTGACCTACTGATTTTGGGTTCATCAGCCCCTGCAACCATCTGAGTCAGGAAGAGCCTTCAGCCTGACATCTGACTCATGGATTTGGGACTTTTCAGCCTCCACAACTGCATGAGCCATTTCCTTGAAACAAATGTCTCTCTATATATTTGCACATATACGCTTCACTGGTTTTGCTCCTCTATAGAACCCAGCCTAAAACAATCCTGTTATTGTGATTTTTTAAGAATAGATTACTCCCATCACTGACACACACAGTAAGTAGAACTTATTACTAGCTAATACTCAAAGCAGTTTCTAGCTCAGTGGCTGTAGACCCTCAGTTCAGGGGTATATCATGCAAATGGTAAAAAAAAAAAAAAAAAAAATGAGTGACTCTTAGTTCCTCTTAACTCAGTAAGTCAAACAAGAACCTGGAAGATTGGGCACTTTGAAGGTGAATCCTTTATTACCCCACCTTGCTGGAAGCATGAACAAGATAATTGTTCTCTTCTTCAACTATTTGTTTGAAAAGTAAGGATAAAACACACCAAGGTGATTTACAAAATTTTTGTTACTATTTAAGTAGTTAAATTATAAAAGTCACAACAGTCAAAATCCAAACCAACTTTAGTTCTGTCAAAATTTTTATACCTTCAGAATTCAGAATTCTTTTTCCATTTTGCATTTAATTGCTTGAATTTAAAATTGTACTGTAATTGCTTGAATTTCTGGGTTACAAAATGTGTGAATACTCTCCATCCCAATTTCTGATCTTTAAGAATATCATTTCTTACCATTTAACCCAGGAATCCCATTACTAGGTATATATCCTAAAGAAGTGAAAGCCAGGACAAGAACAGATATAGGCACATCCATGTTCATCGCAGCACTATTTACTACAGCAAAAAGATGGAAACAACCAAGGTGCCCATCAACAGAAGAATGGATAACCAAACTATGGTACATACAAACAATGGAATATTATGCAACACTAAAGAATAATGTAGAATCTGCAAAACACCACATAACATAGATGAACTTGGAGGACATCATGCTGAGTGAAGTAAGTCATTCACAGAAGGACAAATATTGTATTAGTCCGTTATTGTAAAAAGTCAAGGAAAGGTTTATATATGGAAAGAAATTTTCTTTGTTGGTTACCAGGCATGGGAGGGGAAGGGAGGGAACATTGCTAGATAAGTAGAGACTAGTATTGATTTGGGTGAAAGGAAGGGCAATGTACCAAATGTGACTGATCAACACAGTGGCACTGAAGAAGAGGAAGACATGGAGAGGAGCATGGGAGGTATAGACAACAAACATGAACCTTTTTGCATACACAGTGCTGGGTTGTCAGTGAAGGCAAACATGGATATATGGGTGGATAGATGCATGGGCAGGCTGAACAATCAGGTATGTCTATGCAGGGGGGAGTGTGCCCATGACCACGTAGAGGGTTGGTAGACAATGTTTCTACAAGTGTATTTGTATGTTCTGTAAGAATTTCCAGGTATATAGTAGACCTGACAAGGGACGAGGTTGTAGTCACTTCTTAGCCACAGCCAACTACCCAGAGGGAGGGAGTAGTTGGACCTGTGGGCTCAGGACCATGGTCACAGGATTCATCAAGCTCAACTGGCATAACATACTACACAAAAACCCTGTTCCACATCCTACTTTGGTGAGTAGCAACTGGAATCTTAAAAGCTTGCAAGCAGCCATCTAGATGCAATGATGGTTCTCTCCTCATCCAGAGCAAGGAAGAATGAAGAAAACCAAAGACACATGTAAACAATTAGTCCAAGGGACTGGTATACCATGCAGTCTTCAACCTTATATAACTATGAGACCAGAAGAGCTAGATGGTGCCCTGCTACTAAGGTCAACCACTCGGAGGGTAGATCTATATAGGAGATCCTGGATAGAGAGGGAGAACAATGTGGAACAAAATTCAAAATCATAATAAAAATAAATAAGGAGACTAGGTTTGCTGGTCTGATAGAGCCTGGTGGAACCCCTGAGACTATGGCCCCTAGCTCCCCTTCAGGTCTGGAATTGAACCCACTCCTATGGCTTCCAGCCAAACAAAAGACAGGCATATAAGCTGAACATTTACACTAGGCAGATACACTCCTGGGAGAGCTCAATCATGGGAGAAGAGAAGGGGCAGTGTTTGCAGAGGGAGACAGCTCAGGTGGGCAGGAGTGCATGGGAGGGAAGAACATGGGGAAGAGGTAAGTATGGGGAGGAAGTGGGAAGAGGGATGTTACATTGTGGGGAACCACAGTCAATATCATGAGACAAAATGTGTATGAACTGCTATATGGAAAATGAATTTGCACCCAAATAACAATAAAAATTTTTACAAAAAATATCATTTCTCATTTTGAATATTAATAATATAATTACCTGGGTGGGTTTACCTTATGTATGTGATTAGATGAAATGAAAAATACCTTACGATCAAGTTTAAGTAATTTTGTATTTAAGCACTGATTCTACAAAACATCATATAAAGGTAAACTAAATTTACAACTTAATTTATGTAAATTGCCTTCAAAATATGCTGCAGCTAAGATGTGTGTTAGATTTACAAAACTGGAAGAAGTCACATAGAAGCAGCTGCTTTTTCAATAAACTGGGCCAGTTTCACATCCCTTTTGGTCAGTCCACCACAGTCATGCGAGGTGAGGGTTATCTGAACCTAAGAAAGAGAGAAGCAGTTTTTAAAACCTGAGCTGCACTTCATGATATTCTCCCTTTGGTGGTACAGAAATTAATCTATTATCTGACATTCATATTTGGGAGTTGGGAGGATTAAGTAGTTTAGAAAATGTTATATTATGAATAAGCACTGCATGTCCAAAACCAGCAAACTCCAGTGTGCATCAGCCTGGGCCCAAGAGCAGTCCAGAGGAAAGTTCTCTCATAGGAAGGCACAATTCAGCTGCTGGAATCTCACATCTTATTTCTTGAAGAAAGAAAGACTGAAGTTCCATTTTAACTCCCACTACTTTAATTACACAGACTATTTTCAGGCCACTGAGAAAATTCAAGCTACCAAATGTATCTTAGCTATGACGTTAAAAAGGCACATTGCCAAATTAGGGGAAGAGGAACAGAATATTACTTTTGGACAAAAAAATAAAAAGAAAAAAAACTGCCATCGAGTCAATTCTAACTCACCATGACCCTATAGGACAGAGTAGAACTGCCCCCATAGGGTTTCCAAGACTGTAAATCTTCAGAAAGGGATCAAAATTGGCGAACCTGGATAGAGTGGGAAGAAAAATATGGAACAAAATTCAAAAACACAAAAATGACCAGAATTACTGGTCAGGTAGAGACTGGTGAAACCCTAGAGACTATGGCCCCAGGTTATCCTTCGGGCCTGAAACTGGACTCATTTCTGTGGATTAGCTCTCAGCCAAAGCCTAGAAAGGCCTACGAGCAGAATACCTACCCAGAGAGATGCACCCCTTAGATCAATCAACTGTGAGAGATCAGAAGGGCTGCGTTTGCATAGGGAGAAAGCTGAACAGACAGGAATGCATACATAAAAAGGACACAGGGAAGAGGTAGTCCCAGGGAGGAGATGGGAGGAGAGCTGTTTACTGTTGGGATTGTAATCGGTGCCATGAAACAAGATATGTATGAATTCTAGAGAGTAAAATGAATCTGCTTTGTACATTTGCACCCAAATCATAATAAAGAAAATTTTAAAAATAAAATAAAAAGACTGTAAATCTTTATGGAAGCAGACTACCTCATCTTTCCCCATGGAGTGGCTGGTGGGTTTGAACCACTTAATTTTTGGTTAGCAGCCCAATGCTTTAATTACAGTGCCACCAGAGCTCCTGACTTTTGGACAGAAAAATTACAAAATAAAAGCAAAATTATGAGCAAGGAGCGGCAACCAGGAAAGAGAGGTTTACCCTCGTACCAGAGTGCTTTGAATTACTCTAATTAATCACAAGTATATCTGTGAAATCTTCTCTTTTTTCAAAGACTTCCAAAAAGAAAACAGAAAGAGAGAGAAATATGGATGATATGGCATTGCAAATGGCATGACCATAAAGGCAGGGACACTTCTTTTGGGAGGTAGAGGGATATGACTCTTCTCATAAAACTACCTGATAAAGGCTTTTTAGTCTGTTCTTTGTCTTAAGTCAGACATGATATTTCACAAATTATTATTATTTAAAGCACAGGTCTTAGGAAATTTTATTTCCCAGAGATCAATAAGGATACAGCTATGTCATTTGCTACTATCTCTTTCACTAATTTATATTAAAGAGTTTAAAAAATCTATCTGCAAATTTAATTTGGGATCCTAATTTGGCCCAACATTCTCATACTAGTCTCAGCAGAAGACAATGTGAAAATAAAGAGTTTATTCCCAGTGCTCATGAGCTGACCTGAATTGGTACTAATTTCCAACACTTTACAGGAATTTTAAGAGAAAGGGTCAGAAAGTTTCCCAAGCAGAATGACATTTGTCTATACAGAATAGGACATAGAAAAAAAGAAGTTTATTAAGCTCCCTAATTAAGATGACTGAAAAATAAGACAATGTAGTTACCTTGTTGTAGACATTGAACCATTCTGGGTGATGATTCATCTTCTCTGCTTGTAGAGCAACTCGGGACATAAAGCCAAATGCCTGCATAGAATGAAGTCAAAGTTAAACACTGACATCGTCCTCTGCTCTGGACCGGAGATACCAGAGGAACTCACCAGATAAAGATGCAGCTAGGATTCTTAAGAAAATCTGGGAAAATCAAGTAGGAAATGGATTGCTCTCCACAGGGCTGAGGTGGGGGGTGTAGCAGGACTGTGACCTGCAGCTTGTTGGTGAAAAACAATCAGGCTCAAATAAACAAACCAGGAAATTGGTCTCACCCAATGACCTGTCTGGACTGTTTAATTGTCCTCAGGGCTAGACTCTCCAAAATAGCACTGGAATATTTTCCCTTCAACCCAGTGCCCTGGCCTCACTACCTAGTCCCAAATCTGAGCAGTCACTTCTCATGCAGAGAAAAGTTTTTTTGTTTTTTAGGTACTGGGCTGCTAACTAACATCAACCTCAAGAGTATAGCAAAAGGTCTTCTGAGTGTGTCATAAACAAAAGCACTAGCAGAAACGAACAGTTTCTCAATCCTACTTTCTAGCAGGAAAGAAGGGAACAAAAGACTACTTTCATTTATTTCTAGTTATTGTTTTTGATGTTGGTGTTAGTTGCCATTGAGTTGTCCCCAATTCTTAGCAACTCCATGTACAAAGGAACAAAATGCTGCCCCGGGATTGGTTGTGGATTAGACTGATGTGGTCTATAGGGTTTTCACTGGTTGATTTTCAGTAGATTGCCAGGCCTCTCTTCCTAGTCCATCTAGGTCTGGAAGCACCCCTGAACCTTGTTCAGCACCATAGCAACACACAAGACTCCACTGGCAGAAAGGTAGTAGCTGCACATGAGGCACACTGACTGGGACTCAAACCCAGGACTCCTGCACGGATGGTGAGAATTCTGTCACTGAGCCACCACTACCCTCCTGTCATCTAGAGTGAAACAGAAAAGCCCAGTTTGCCTGTGTGGTTTCTTCTTGCCACTTCAAGATGACAGCACACCTGCCAAAGGGTAGAAGACAAGTTATTAGGCTGCAAACCCTATAACAGGCCTAACTATGGACCTTTAGGGCTCTTTCTTCATAACGCAAGGAAAGTGGAAACATAATTGTGTTAACCCAAAAGCAAGCTTAGAGTGAGAAAGAAAAAAAAAAAAAAAAAACCCAAAACTGTGAGGGTAACCACAAACAATAGAAGAGTCTATCTGTATCATGTCCAGAAGGCAAAATAATACTTGGTGGGACTCAATGGTAACAGCATATTAATTACAAAGTTACAATGGAATTCACAGAGCAGTACCTATTTACCCATATGAGTAAATATTTAATTTCATTACCCCTACTCAGTAAAAGGGAGCCTTGGTAGCATAGTGGCTAAGACACTTGCCTGCTAACCAGACGGCTGGCGGTTCAAACCCACCAGCCACTCCTCGG
>NW_006921699.1:6739902-6790835 GCF_000298275.1 Orycteropus afer afer | reverse complement strand
AGCCACTCCTCGGAAGGAGGATACTGCCTTGGAAACCCAAGGAGGGCTCACTATGAGTCGGGTCCGACTCGATGGCACATAACAATACTCAGTAAAACCACCATGTGTTAGCTGGGCTGTTTCTTGTATTATAAATGATATTAGGCATATTTCCTAGTTAACAGCTGGAAATATAGATAATTTTTAATAATTCTGTCTCATTCATAATGGTTCCTATCTCAGAGCCAATTTAATTTGGGATAAAGATTCTCATTTAGACACTTAAGTCCTGAAGGATGCCCCTATTTGGAAAAGCAGGAAGTTCAAGCAAAATGCATTTAAGCATGTATAGAATCGTCAGTGGGAAAACAATTCTTACTCTCCCACTCCTTCTCATTTCATAATCCAATTCTCTAGGATACTATGGTGTTGTTATTAGATGTTGTGGAGTTAGTTCTGACTCATAGCAACCTTATGCATAATGAAAACACTGCTCAGTCTGGTACCATCTTCACAACCATTGTTGTGCTGCAGCCACTGTGTCAATCCATCTCAGACTCTATGTTGGGAAAGTATACATCATATGTGAAAAACTGTTTTAATTATTCAAAGACAGACTTAACCTGTATTGAATGATGTATGAGAATTTTTTACTTAATTGTCATGTGACTTAACTCTTAGCCTCAGATTTCTTATCAGTAAAATGGGATCACAGTAAAAACCTCACACAGTTATTCTTAAAAAAAAAAAAAAAAAAAGAGATAGAAAATGTAAAAGCACTTACAGCCCTTGGTACAGAGTAAGAGATCAATATTGGGACATACTGCTACCACAATTACCACTGGTCTAACTGCACAAGATAAACCTTACAAAATGTGATGTTGAGTGAAAACCTCTTCCATAGCCTTAAGAATCTAAGATTCTAGTTACTGTCTCCCAGTCATTATATAGTTGCCATGTACATAGATACTCACACCAGACAAGCATAAGATACTTCAGGGCAATACACTGACCCTCACTGAATGGGGATAACAACTTAATGTCAATAAATCAGGTGGGCATAGTCAGTCACTGTCCAAATTCTCAAGACTTGTGTCCATGTTTTCTTTGAACCATGTCCTCCAAAAAGGCCCAAAGTAATGTTTAAAATTATTCATTATTTCCCAGGAGCCAATGTTGTTGTTGTTGTTATGTGCTGTCGAGTCGGCCCGACTCATAGCGACCCCTCCTTGGGTTTCTGAGGCAGTATCACTACAGAAGTAGGATTGCCCAACCTTCCTTCCGAGGAGTGGCTGGTGGGTTTGAACCACCAGCCTTCTGGTTAGCAGTCAAGTCAATGAGAACACTCATATCTTAAGAGGTATATTAAAAAAGCAACAAAAACAAAAAAACTTTCATATCTACATACAATGTGAAATTACTAACAAGGATATACCCAAAGACCATCCAAATTTATGTTTTCCTCAGGTTAGCACATTTCCCTTCGATTGTCATCTAATACATGCATTTAATAAAACATCACAAAGCTTGATAAACCATTTATACTCATAATTCTCCCTTAGGGAAAGAACAATCTGCTCCAGAAGGATTTTATAATCCTGCTCCCATAAAACAGAACCAGATAATCTTGAAGGAAAAAAAAAAAAAAAAAAACTTTAAACCTACAAATTAGAAACATCTATAACAATAAATATTCAAACTAAAGTAAAAGAACTTCTACAAGGAAGCTAGATAGGAGAAGATAAAAGAAAAAAAAAAGTCAAAAGAGAATTTTGATTATTTGGAATACAATGGACAAGAAATATGACCAAACATCAGACCTGGCAGGCAGGTAAAAGCATCTGTCTCTTCCTTCAAAGCCTTCTTTTTATAGTCTTAGGTACTTATTTACAGAACTCTACTAAAAGTAGACTTTCTAAAAGAAAGCTAGAAGCAGCTGTCCTAGTTATCTAGTGCTGCTATAACAGAAATACCAAAAGTAGATGGCTTTAACAAATAGAACTTATTCTTACACAGTTTAGGAGATGGAAGTACAAATTCAGAGCACCAGCTCCAGAGGAAGGCTTTCTCTTTCTGTGTCTCTTCATCCTAGGAGGATCTCAGTACAAGGACCCTGGGTCCAAAGGATGCCTTCTGCTCCTGGCTTGTCTTTCTTGGTGGTAGTATGTCCCCCTCTCTCTGCTCTCTTCTCTCTCCTTTTATCTCTTATAAGATAAAAGGTATTGCAGGCCACACCCCAGGGAAACTCCCATCAGATCAGGGTGTGACAGTATTAAAGGTGTTGCATCCCACCCTAACCCCTTATAACTGACTGACTTATCATATCAGATCACATCATAGAGGATCATTACAAAATTGCCACATTACATCATTACTTAAGTGCTAAACCACTGAAAATCATGGTCCAGTCAAGCTGACACATATTTTGGGGGACATAATTCAATCCAGGACAGCAACTCAAGGCAGAATAAACACCACTAACAACCCAGTAAGAGGTTTAGAAGAAGGACTGAGAAAATGGGCTAAATTAAGTAGAAATCAACAAGAATTTAGAAGATTTAGAGCAGAAATCATAACTGTAGAAGGCAACAAAGGAGAGCTACCATATGGATAATTATTGTTCTTTGATACTAAAACAACACAAAAATTGGAGATATGATTAAAGAAAATTTTCTATAAATAAAAGATTTGAATTTATACATTGTAAGATTTCAGTCATGCCTACACATTCTAGTGAAGTTAGTGAACTTTAAAGATATTTTTTTAAAAAATCCTTTCAACATCCAGTTGACAAGATAAATTGAACTATAAAGATAAAAAGAATCTGGCTGACTTCAAACTTCCACATTAAGATTAGAAGTCAGTGGAAGAATATTACCTGTGAGTACAATGCTCCATTTAAAAACTACCTATATGAGACCAAAACATCAAAAATTACTCTAAAGCAAAGAAGAGAAAATAAGGGGGCAAGGAAATTAGTGTACTAGGAACAGAACAATCAGATGCAATTAAAGAGAATATTGACCCATTGTGAAAAATGTAACTAATGTCACTGAATTATTTTTGCAGAAATTGTCAAATAAAAACCTAATTTCCTACATAAACTTCCACTGAAAACACAATAAAATGTTATTATAGAAAGAAAAAGAACGTCAGTGGAATAATACCTGCAAAGACTTTAGGAAATAGAGTGCAAACAAAGAATTTTATACCCAGCTAAACTATTGTTCAAAAAAAAAAAAAGAAATGCAATAGACACATATTTCTGAAATACATAAACTCTAAGAATAATTTCCATTCATCCCTCCTGAGCAAAATACTAAAATGAGTAACTAGGAGATTAAGTGGAATAACTATACTAAACATATTGGCAATTCAACTCTAGGAACACATTTAAAATATTTATGAGAATTACAGTTACATAATGGAATGGAAATACTATAAACTACTAAAGAGGTTGAAAGAGGGAAAGAAAGAAATGGAGAAGGTAGATGAAAGTGCAAACTGAAAAAGAAAGTGTTGGATATATATAAAAAGGTATAACATATGGGCACTAGAACTAAAAAAATAAATAGCAATGTAAAGTAACAGATCCAGATCGTTTCACAAATTCTACCAAACCTTTAAGGAACAGTTAATTCCAATACAACTTAAACTGTACCAGAGCACAAAAAGAAAAAACATTTTAAAATTATTTTTATAAACCATCATAGCATCATACTTACGATCTCACCAAAGTAGCATATAATAATTAAACTATAAACCAATCTAATATTTGTTGAAATCTTAACAAAATCTAGCACTCTGAGAGAAGATAACACTGTGACCAAGTAGGATTTATTCTGAAAATGCAATGATGGTCAATATTAGAGAATATATTACTATAACTCACTATATGGATAAATCTAAAGAAAAAATTATTTCCACAAATGCTGAAAAGACATTTTATAAATATCTATTAAACCAAAACCAAACCAAACCACTCACTGCCATTGAGTCAATTCCAACTCACAGTGATCCCCATTTGGGTTTCCAAGGCTGTAAATCTTTATGGAAGTAGATCATCCCATCTTCCTTCCATGGAGCAGCTGGTGGGCTTGAACTGCTGACCTTCCAGTTAGCAGTCAGGTGCCTTATCACTACACCACCAGAGCTCCTTAAGTATCTATTATTTATTAAAAACTCTTAAATAGGAATAGATGGATCCCTCAACATGATATAGTATATTCTCAGTCCAAAGGGCAGCATCATTCTTAATAGGGAAACACAAGGATCATTCCTGTTAACGTCAAGAATAACACAAAAGTTAATCCCTTCTTACACAAACAACAACTAATTAGCATGTATACTGGAAGATTCCCATTTCAAATAGAACCAAAAATTACCTAGAAATAAACTTAACAAAAAATGTGTAAGTCCTATATGTGGAAAACTTTAAAACACTACACTAAAAAAAAATGTCTGACAACATTAAAATATTTTCTATATGAAAATAAAAGCCAACAAATAAAAGACAAACAACAAACTATGTTTGCAATACATTTTTCTTAGCATATAAGAGCCCTGAAAAATTAATAAAAGATCAACCACCCAACTTCTAAAACTATGTAAAGGATATGAAAAGAAAGATGACAGAAAAGAAGTTCAAATGGTTCTTACCAAAACAAAACCAAACTCACTGCCATCAAGTCAGATCCAACTCATAGCGACCCCTCTTTGGGTTTCTGAGGCAGCATCACTACAAAAGTAGATTGCCCCATCTTCCTTCTGAGGAGTGGCTGGTGGGTTTGAACCACCAGCCTTCTGGTTAGCAGTCAAATGCCTTAGGCACTATGCCACCAGAGCTCCCTAAATGATTCTAAAGCACAAAATAAATATTGCTCAATCTCATTCATGATAAGAGAAACACAAATTACAATTAAAAGTTAAACCTATCTGATTAGCAAATATCAAAAAGTTTGATAACACTTTCTTGGTAAAAATATAGGAGAAAAGGCACTCTTATACATTGTTGGTAAATATAAACTGACATAATAACGGAAGGCAATTTGGCAAAAGCTATCGATATTAAAATGCCTAAGCTCTTAGTACTTGACTGCTAACCAGAAGGTTGGCGGTTCAAACCCACCAGCCACTCCTCGGAAGGAAGGTTGGGCAATCCTACTTCCGTAGTGATACTGCCTCGGAAACCCAAGGAGGGGTCGCTATGAGTCGGGTTTGACTCGACGGCACATAACAACAACAACAACAAGCTCTTAGAAAAATATGTCCATTCCTATAGACCAAACAAGTCCACTTTTAGGATTTGTCCTACAGACATACTTATACACATATTGTAAGAATGGTCACTTCAATACTACTTGTAATAGCCATAGACTTAAAACAGCTAAATATGCATCAACAGGGATTAGTTAAACATTATGATAAATGTATACACTGTAATAGCATACAGCCATTAAGAAGAATGAGGAAGCTATTCGCTGACATGGAAGCATTTCCAAGATACATTACTAACTGAAAAAAAATGATGCAGAACAATAGTCTATGAATTACACTTTTTAAAAAAGGGAAAGAATAGAAACTATATGCTTATATATGCATTCTATCTCTGGAACAATACATTAGAAACTAGTCATCATGAATGACTGCAGGATAGGGGAGAAAAAGGAGGAACCGGATAGTTAAGAATAAAGATAAAAAAGAAACAGTGTATTCTTTGGTACCTTTTGAATTATGTACCAAATATATACCATATCTGTTTTTAAAAAATTAATTAATATGGGAAAAAATGAACAAGCCACGTAAATGAAGGTCCCACTATAAAGGGAGCTAGGACCCTGCCGTGCATGTAACCTGGTTCATATTAAAATATTTTGGCTCATGTTAACTTCTTAACATATGCCTACCTGTTTAGGTGGGTTTTTAGTGCCAATTTACAGCATAGTTTGTCTATGAGCCATGTTCTGTTGAGCTACGGCCATTTCAAACAAACATATGGCCAACAAATAACATATAATGGCTGATAATAGTTTCAGTCTTTCCTCTATTGCAAATTACAAACATTTTATGAACAAGTCAATGAATGCATGATGAAGTATGACTTTTTAAGTCACTCTGCCATTTTAAGGAATGTAAGCATTACAATCACAGTAAATTAGGCCAATGAAGTTTGTCATTTGGAAATCTCCAAACCATCAGCAATTAAAAAGTTTTCCATGAACCCCAAATCAAGTATTCTTTGGGAATTTTAATTTTTCTTAAAGTTCCTTTTGTTTCATTTTATTCCATGAAATTATGAAAGAATATCAGATGCACAAAAACAAAGCAAAAATCTTGTATCAATCTGTGAAATGTTTAACAGCACCCGAATTTAAAATGCAACTCCAGTCCAAGTAACATGTATGATTTATTAAAGTTCTAAGACTATACTTCTAGCACATATTTATATACAAATCTTTCATTACTCAGAGCAATTCTCTTTGATATAAGTTCTTTAAATCAGCCCCCTTTTATATTTTGATTATAGACTGTTTTAATTATGCACTAAAAAAGAACATATCTCCCACTAAGAAAATGAGCACCAGCTACTCCAAAGTAATTTCCCCAGTACAATCTCCATTAAGCCTCTAAATACTTCCTTTACTAATTCAATGAATTAGAACTCTATTGTTTATAAATCACCTTTATGTTTGTAGGCATATAACCCTTCTTTCATAAAACACAATTGCTATGGAAGGAAATGATATTTATGTCTGATTAGAAATGAAAACACTATCACATAAATCAGTTTGGGCATTTCTTCACGTCTTGAAACATGATCGGCAATTCAGTCTAATTGGTGATCAAGGAAACTATCTTGTGATCAATTAAAGTAATTACCAGATTCCGGCAACACAACCTACCTTAATTTCAGCTACAGTCTGCACTTCTTCAACTTTAATTAAAAATAATGAAAATTATTAAGTAAAATGCAAGGCAAGATCATTGCCAAGCACGCACATGTCACAGGACAGGACCTTCTCTTGGTGTTGGTGACTTATCAATCACATAAACACTGCTTGGTGCACTGAGGAAAGACATTCTTTGAGCCTGAATATTCTTGCATGTCTCACGATGACCTTCATATGGGAAAAACTCTTTGTTAACTGTTCTAGCCACTGCAAAGGGAACATCAGATCTTAATTTGAATATCAACACAAGATTTGTGAGGAAAAGATCGAACCAAAGATGTATTCATTCCATACTTTTTTCTCCAGATTGTCAGCCATATTTTGAGCATGATGGTTAAGTAAAGAGACGTCAGGGTCAGAGATCTGGGTTCAAGGCCTAGTTCTGTTATTCACTAGCTACATGACTGCAAAATGACTTAACCTATGAAACAAGCCTCAGTTTCCTCACATGCAAAGAGGGGATAATTCATGCAATATACTTTACATTATGCCTGGCACTCTATTAAACACTCAGTTAATGCTACTGATGATTATCATCATCATTACCATCATCATCATCAATACTTTAACATTATAGTGTCTGTGGCCTGTAAGGAGTATTTCTTTCCAAACCTAGCAGATAACCCATTGAAGGCAAAAGAAATTTACCTTTTCAAGGCTGAGAAAACCAGAAATGTCTTTAGAATTGTTCCTCTAAGTGGCTGATTCATAGGAAGAATCTCTGGTGGAATTGACAATCCATGGATGAGCATCTTAGCCAAGCAGGTGCCTCACATCTCCCTAAGGAGGCCAGACTAAAGGCCTTGCCTGAGGACCATTCTCTGGACAGTCTGGTGTGTGTGCTTGGGGACAAACACAACCCTCACCAATCCTGGGCTATAATCTACCTAGCCTCTGCCTGATCCACCACCAAGTTCAAAGTTTCTAGTAACTAAAACCAAGAATATCCAACTCTAAAATGAAAGCTGATCTCCCCAGGCACTTGGGACAGTGTCCAGAAGCTACTAAAGGGGCACCCTGCTCTATTGTACTCTTTTGTTGTTGTTGTTGTTGTTGTTTGCCGTTGAGTCGGCCCCGACTCATAGCGACCCCTCCTTGGGTTTCTGAGGCAGTATCACTACAGAAGTAGGATTGCCCAACCTTCCTTCCGAGGAGTGGCTGGTGGGTTTGAACCATCAGCCTTCTGAAATCAATCCCACCTCAGCTACAGGTAACAAGCACACCAGTGTGAGAGTACTGCCTTCAAACATTGTGTTCACAAAACCATAACATTTTTGGCCTTTTGAAAAATTTAACAAATTTTTTCTTAAATTGCCATTTTGGGCAATTACAAACTATAATATCCAAAGCAGGCATTTGGAAGAATAAGGCAGCTCTTTAGTTAAATAGCATGGCACCAGTTTCAATATACTGTTAAATGAAAAAGGTGCAAAACTGTTTTCTTTTGCAGAACTAGGATTAATCCTGGCATTAGTAAATTCCTCCTAAATTCCCAGGCCACGAAAAGTCCTCTCTGCTAAACGTTTACTAAGTCAACCTTTCTCCAGGCAGCAGAGTCTAACCAACACGAACACCTCTACACTATTTCACCCTAGGGCCCTTCCTTTCTGTTTCACTTGTAGTGAAAACTCTCTAATGAGATAGATTTCACCCAGCTGATGTATGTCAAAGACATTTTGGCCGAGATGATCACAAGCTGAGAGGATCTGTTCCCTCATTTCCAAATTTCTCTGCATTTAAATTTAAATTACATTTCCCCACATGTATCATCAGCTACTAACTGCTCAGCCTGATTAGCAACTTCTTGAGTTTCTCACAGCTCTTCGATTAAGCTCTCTTGGAATCAGCAAATTTCACCAGTTTTCTGTCCACTCTTTCCCCTAAAGCACCCTGAAATACTGCCTTCCAAAATCTCCCCAAGAAGCATCCACCAGCCAAACTACTTACCTGCTGTCCCCTAATGTCAAGATAACTTCTGATGCCTCCTTGTTCACTGGGACTGTTCGTTATCGCCAATCAGCTGCCTCAGAAAATTCTGTTGGACGTTTTCTCTCCTAATCTGCTAATAATCCATATCTGTTAACCTTCAGGATCTTACGCAGTGAAAGGTACTGAAAAGACCACCAAGGTATTTTGTTTGTTTTGATCTATCACTCCTTTTAAAAATTAGAATTTAAGCTCTTTGTTCATCATTATAAAATTTCTAATTTACATAGAAAAAGGTCCCTAGGTTTTAGCGCTCTGCAAGCAAACCACTAAGATATAGAGTATCTGACCAAATACATTTTAAAAAATCAAATAATATGCAAAATTGCAGAATCTACTCCCTAGCTCTTTTTAATCAACTGGCTCCTTTCAAGAGATGCAACTACTACTTATTCGATATAATTCTTGACATGAAATTGTCTTGCCCTATAATCGTATAAAAACAATCTATATGCACCTAATTTAAAACAAGAAGAAGAAGGAAAAGGCAAAAGGCTTCCGTTCAAATTGGGACATGCTAAATTACACTGAAAGTCAAGATCCCGCAACAATAATGAAGAGGGTGGAGAGAGAACAAGGACTCAGGGCAGAAAGAACGCCCACTCCCCACCATGGATGGGGGAACACCACATAAATAAAGAAGCAGATCAACACTTAATTTTGTTTAATGATACATTTTCTATAAGCTGCACACTTGCAAAAGAGTCTTGTTCCACTTCACATCATAAGATATTTGTGATATAAAGAGATATGCACACACCAACAAATTCATACTTTTATTTTTACTCTGGGAATCAATTCTCCTTTCAAAAGTTTTAAAGCAGTTCCTGCAACATTTGCCAATATTTCTTGTAAGAAAAACACATCACCAAAACATTTGCGCCTAACAGGCATTCTGATAATTCCACGCACAGAAGACCTTCAGTGATAGATGGCCACAATGAGTCACTGGGAGAAAACCGTCTGCCAGATCCACATCTCAGAAGATGCTGCCAATCCAGAAGAAGTCCAGGGAGGAAAGACATCATCTCAGGAGTGGTGTGTATTTATTTGTTTCAAAGGGCACACACAAAGTTGTGAACTTGGAAAGGTCTCTAAACCTGTGAGTCGTCAGACACTTGAACTGAAACAAACCACAGATACATTCGGAATTTATCCTCAATCTGTTTTGACAAGGTTTAAGGAGAGATCTATTCCTACCCTTATAATCTGAAAGCTGGGACTTTTTTGGTTTCATGTTTTAAACAGTATTCATTAATAAAGAAAAATCGCAGGACTCGAGGCTACTAAAGAGTGAAATAAGCTTAGCACTTACCCTATTTTTGGTATCAAAACTCACAAGGTCTGATGGTGTCATCACATCCTGAAAAGTTCTAGTCCAAGTTCTGTCTCATTCTCTGGCCTTGAGCAAATCCCGAACCCCTTCACCTCCACCAGTCTCTGTCAATCTGAGGCCCCGTGGCTTCTTCACCATTATGGGAGGAGGGCTCATAAAAATGTGCAGTGTGCTTTGCACAGAAAACGTGCTACTGTGGAACAGTGACAAGGCTCCAGTTTGCCTGAATGCTAGACAAAGTAATTCTGCACCACTTTTTTAAATCTAGAAAAGTTGCTCTAGTGCCAAATCCACTTTACTGCATCTTAATGCAAACTGAAAATTCTAAATCTTTGTGTTAAAAATTCACAGATAATCCTGCTAACTCAGGAGATAGCAATGAATGGAGGAAACAAAAAAGAATAAATGCTTATTTAAATCAAATTCTTGCAATATTCTACATAAATTTACCTTAACTTCAGCTGTTGATGTAGTAGGATTTTTTTTTTTTTAGTAATTCATAATATCTTGAAAGGAAAAAAAAAAGAAAAAAGATTTGTTCTCCTGAATGTACATAAAAGAGAAAGTTTGTTTCTTCCTCCATAGAGTCAGCTTCCACGAAGTTCTGCCACAGAGAGTGAGTCACCTTCTCTATGCAGGTGAGGGCTAGCGGACAAGCAGCACACAGTAACGCTTCCTCTTTGCACAAGAACCGCACAGTTCAGCGTCCCAACAGGGGACAAGAACGCAACTGGCTCTAAAACACAGGGGCAAAAAAAGCACATAGATCCTGATGGGTTGGGATTGCTCTGACACTTGATGCAATGCTAAAGGGGAATTCTTCCCTTTTGCTTTTAAAGGTTTATTATTTCATACCTTATGCAAATCATACTTTTCTTATATTAGGCAATAATATTTGAGAAATACTCAAGTCAAATTAAAGGCTTCAATAGCCTTGCCAAAAGCACTGTGATTTTCCTATAAAAAAATTATTCCAATTTGTTGATCTTACATAGGATGAAACATACTGTAACAATCTTCATAATTTATGTCCTGTTGGGACACAATGATTTAAAGTAACATAATACAGAGCCGCATCACGGCTAATCTAAACCACCTGACCAGATAAACACCAGCTTCCCTTCTCTCTTCAGCAAGGGCATTTCTGTTTATTGTCATATCATTTCCTCATTCTAGGAACACGCAGAATAAATGCAACCAACCTGCATTTCAGTGGGAGGCTAAGCCGGCTTTTCCCATGTCAGGTTTGCGCGCACACAGGTACCAGTACAATGTCAAGGGCTTACAAGACAGAAAACAATCCAAGAATTCCACCCTCAAAATCATTTACAGCGAAGCAAATATGGATTCATCCAGTACAATCTGGACCAGGTGTGGTGTTATGAACCACAGTTGTTGTCGGGGGTGGGGTGGGGTGGTTTATATATCACTGAAGAGCTAATTCTTTGAAACAAATTATGGGACCTTACTATGAGCCAAATTTTTATAAATATTTCAATCACGCCTCCTGCCATGTTCATGGGCACTCATGATCTGATTAACCAAGGTGTAATGCCCAAATTAATCGACATCTTTTGGGGGTGAAGAATCCGGCTAGAAAAGAAAAACAAAGGGGATGCTATGGCAGTAACCATGACGAAGTTCCTTTCTGGTACACAACTGCATAGACAGCCCTCAAACTGCGAGGCTTCTCTAGGGTCCAAATCCCTCTACCCTCCTCACATATGCAAAACCTTACTGGGCAGAGGGAGGTTTTTAGGGGGACTAACGGCAGGGTTTAAAGTTACAATAGTGAAAGAAAAAGTGCAGGAACACATATGCGTTCGGCAGATAACAATTCACTGAAAATATTTTAAATCAAAACAAAACGCCTGTCTGACCAAATTTTTATAAACTTGGTTGGGGAAGAGGAAAACAAACAATTGTTTAAGGGTGGTTTCGAATATTGCTTTCTGCTGTTGCTGAGAATTTTCAAAGCTTTTCATGCTCCATTGGAAATGGCTCTGCTTCACAAGCTGTTCTGGTCTGTCCTGCCAAAGAAATGGTCTGATACACTTTATTACAAGTTTATCGATTTGCTTAGCCAGGCAAATGTGTATGTATGTATGTATGTATATATATATTTATATTTATTTATATATATATATATATATATATAATTATCTCTGCCCAGAAGACCAGTGTAAAATCAGAGTCCTCCACTGAAAACAACAAGAATACTAAAATACAACTGGATGAAGACAGTAGTAACAGATAGTAGGCTCCCCAACCCTCACTCCACTGAAGTGGCTGCCTCACCCTAACCCACTTCTGACAACCCCAGTATGAGAAGAACCTAAGCCCACTTTACCAGCACCATTTTTCAGACTCAGAAATTTGGAGAAAGATGAGGCAGTCAATTTCCATAAAGATTTACAGCCTTGGATACACTATGGGGGTCACTGTGAGTCAGAATTGACTCAATGGCACTGGGTTGTTGGTTTTCTCCTGTACACAGTACAGGAGAAAAGGACAGCAAGTAGCCACTTTCAATCACAGCGTGGAGCCTTTTGATTTGAGAAATTAAAGGGAAAATATCATTTTGGAGTATCCTTTTTCAGGCAATAGACATTCAGTAATTTGAGTTAGAGACTAACACTGTGCACATTTGTAACGATATCAAACAACAGATTACAAATCTGCAGTATTATTGGTGATAATCCAAGTTAGGACCATCAACAGGTAATGGTGGTAAAGAATGAGACTTCCTACTGCCCTAAAGCACTCACAACTTGGCCTCAGAGCCCACCTGCTAATTCACGTTTCCATGATCTTTGCTTCTCACATCCATCTTTTGAGATTTTCAGAACCACTTCTGTGGTAGTTAAATTTGTATGTCAATTTAGCTGGACGTGGTTGAGTGGCATCTGGTGGTGGTTATTCCCCATGATGAGACTGGCAATCAACTCCATGGTAGAATCTACTGTGAGCAGCTGAGTAGCTGCCTCAGGGATGTGGTCTGCTTCCTGTATATAAGGAGAAGCCTTACAAGAGGAGAACAGTCTCTAGCTTCTGGCACACTTGGACCCTGCATGTAGGCAAGTCGTTGTTCAACGGCCTGCAGTGCTCTGCCGACCTTGGGACTTACAATGGACTTGAATTAATGGCCTGCTATGTGGTTTGGTAACATCAGGACTGTGCCATTTTATTTGTTGACCTTGGGCTTGTCAGCCTCAGCAGCCAGTAGCTGCCTGAGTGAAGAGATGCTTCTAGCTTCAGTGGGCCAGGAGCAAGAGGCAGAACTGAAGCCCAAAGCTGAGGGGCTTTCACACAGCCACTAGAGCCTGGCACTTAGAACTCAGACTTAAAGCCTCCAAATTTTAAGAATAAACTCCTGTTTGTTAAAGCCATCCCATTTGTGGTATAGTCCTGACAAGAGTGGCACTAGGCAACTGGAACAACTTCCACATCAGTCACGTTGCCCTGAAATCATGAACCCTTAGGTCACCATGGGTTACTATGTCCCCCTGCATGAGCAGGGTTCTACAATGACACAGAGCCTTGTCACTGAGCCAATGTGACTGTCACCAGTATGAATCTTCAGTTTTTGTTAACCTGTATATCAGAAAGTTATCCCAGCAATTCTATTTCTAGGTTTATATCCTAGGGAAACTCTCACACTTGTATACAAAAAGACACAAGAATGCTTATTACAGAACTGGCAGTAATGATGGACACTGGAAACTCCATCAATAGGGAAATAATGGATAAATTGTGACTTTATTTAAATTTTTATTTGATTTGCAAACATACAAGAGGAATAGAACCTTTTAAAAACACACCTACTGAATCAAAGCAGCACAATAAAATGGAAAGAGTATCAGACTAGGAACCTAATACCTAGATTGATATTCCCATCTGGGTACAAGGACATAGTGTGTATCAATCACACAGCACAGTACCCTCACACACAGTTATGTTCAATAAAAAAGAGTACCAGCTAATAATAATTAATAATATCATCAACTTATATGTGCAAGGAATTGATTACTTTCTGATGATTTCAGCTTTAACCACAAATTTCTTTTTTAACATTCATCTTGTATGTGGAAATATCTACAAGTAGACTCTTTTGTCATCAAGTAGCACCTTCTGAACATTAACTGACTCTTGCTGACTGGGGAGCTTAGGGTATCTCAGGACCATTATTTGGACCATTATTTGGATTCTCATTGTTCAGTACTGGGGACAAAGAAGGGAAAGGGGAAAATACCATGAGCATTTAAGAAATAACTACTCTGGATCAGGCACTCACTAAACGTCTGTGGACAAGTTAGCATTTCCATTTTACAGAGACGAGAATGAGGCTCAGAGAGATTAAATCACTTGTCCAGTCATACACCTCATAAGAAATGAGGCTGGGATTCAAATTCAAGTTTGTCCAACTTCAAAAATTCCGTGTGTGTGTGGGGGAGGAATCCCTGATGTCATATTATACTTTTTTCCATTTATTTTACTTAAAAGCTATTATATAAATTCTCTAAAATTTTTATCTAAAATTGTTAATTATAAGTGAAAAATAAAGCTTACAGAAGATTTAGAAAAAGAACTATTGAATATTCTGTTTTTATTTTTCCCTATGCCCCTTTCTCTGTAATTTTTACGATAACGATCATTTAATTTTCTATCCTGAATCTTCTGATACTATTACAACATCTTACTTATTTTCCACGAGGCTCCATGGTTTTCTTATTTTTAGAAGCTGCACAATCTCACAAAGAGTGGATGACTTTCTCTTTTAGAAACAATTTCATGTAGATGAAAGACACTTACCAAGTATATCTCTTCAAGCCAGGCCTTCTGAACATAAAGATTCTTTGAATTCCCTACCAACACATGTTGCAAAGAGTTTCAAAAGCAAAAATAGAATACCAATTGTGTATTTGGGGATTTATGGGATGAATGAGAAGGTTTTCTTTTTTTAATCTTTTTTTCCTACATCCAGTGAAAATATTAAATAATATGATAAAGCCCTCTTTAGTTGAACACCTATTTAAGTAAAAAATTATTTCAGGTAGTAGTAGTCTGCCATGCCAAACACAATGACAACTGAACCTATTAGAACAAATATTCTACCCACCAAACTTGAAATGGCAGGAACATTATGACCAAATCCTCCAACATGCAGACAGCAAGCTCTGTGAAAAGATCCCCAGAGTGGACTGCTCAGGGAATAGCCTCAAAATACTTCCAGCCACACATGTGACTGTAGGCATGCCAGCCAACCTCCACACTCAGCTCCCACATTTGTCCAGGAGAGAACCGCTCACAGAGGGGCTGTGAGGAAGCCAAGGAGTCAGGGATGCAAAAGAGCTTTATGTATTTCTGTCTTTAATGCTGGGAAGGGGGGTGTGGCGGGGGGAGGAGGGAGAGTACTGCTCTGAAATGACCTACATCTTACGTTTTCAAAATCAGGATATTTGGAGAGCTTCATAATGAAGTCAAAGTTTCCACTGCCCTCTTGCCTACCTAATCTTACCTCAAGCTCCCAGTACACTCAGAGGCCATGCCTACACCTAATGTTCTAAGATGTATTCTTCATGGAAACCTTGGGAATCATCCAGGGTTGCAAATCCAGGGCTATAGTAAAACAGAAAATACGCTGAGGTGTGAACATGGGCAGTGGGTGTGAGGTCAGAAATAAACTGGGGCTGGTTGTGAAGAAGCGCATCATCCAGACAGTGATGCCTCCGGAGACCAAGAGGGCTAGAGCCGGCAGGGAATGGTACAGTCATCTGGCTTAAATCCCTGAGACACAGAAAAGCATGTCTTAAAATTTTTAGAGTTTAAATTCATTTTCTTTACAAAAGATGTGTTCCACTTTATCTTGAAATCTCTCTGGGCCAATGTGGAATGTTCTGGGAGAGCACCCGAGTAGTGCTGCGATACAGATAATCCACGGACCACGGACGGAAAGTGCTTGGGGTGCAGGCCTCGCTCTGCCACCTTGGATAGTTACTTTTCCCTCTCAGCCATGGCTTCCCAATCTGTGGGAGGAAGAAAATAGCCAAGGATGACCCAGTGCATGGCTTGAGGACCAGCATAACGAGAAAAGGGCTCTGCTTTTTCCTGATTAAAATGATTCTTCTTCTATCCACGAGTGGAAACTTCCTAGGCCAGTAATCATGTTATTTAGGAAGTGAGGATTTGTGTTTTCACGATAATTGGGAGAGAATCTAGAGGTCTCTGTCTGGGATACGTGCTGTAGTAGGGGCCTTAGAAGTGTTTTTACAAGCTCCAGTAAAACTTTAAGGTAGTTAAGTGTCCAATTTATCTTTCAGTTTCATGTATTGTGAGAGCAGACCCCTTGTCACAGATGTCTATCTCAGCCTTTGTAGAAAGAGCACTTTTGAACCTTCTTACGTGCTTTGTGTGAAGCTGCTGTACATTGTAGGATGGAAGGCTGTGGGTCAAACCCCCACTGCCTTCCTTAAATGTACTTAAGGTTTCAGGTCAGGAGCTGTGTCTCCATGTGGCAGATGCTGCAAAGGTCTTTAGTAGTCGGTGTGTTTTTTGCATAGACTGGGGCTCTCTGCACCACTGTTTCTCCTGACTGACACAGACTTTGAAAAATCTGCCTGTTCCTCCTATGACCCAGCAGATGTCCAGCACACATTACATGGATGTAACAGATCATGGATACAAAGTTTTAAAATTTTCAGAATGTCAAATAACAACAAAACATAAATGCTAGAAAATAACTACACTACCATGAGTTTGGAATATAGTTACTAATTCTCCCTGGCCACCTTCTGTTTGTAAGCCACTTTGTAAGAAGAAAGGGCAACACTGAATGGTGACAGCTAAAAGAAACCTAGGTTTGCCAATTTTGGAAGGTTCCAAGTTGGTGTTTTCTCTCAAAATTTAATACTATTCAGCATTTTCTTTAAATGTATTTCCTTTATGGTCAGATATATTCCAAGTGTATTTTTTTTTTTTTGTGACCAAGTGTGTTATTTTTTAAAAGCCCGAAAACCCAGTTTTAATAATAGATTTGGTTTTTTAAAAAAAAAATCTAACAAGTTTGACAATGGAGAAAAAGAATGCTAAGATAAATTAATACTCCCATTTAAAGTAAAGCCTTTGAATTTTAGAAGTATTGTTAGACCCTATTTCATTAGAAAGCTTAAAAAAATGTAGCTAAATAAAGAGATTTTTTGCTTTAACACTTTTCTTTTGCCCCTTGTAATTTTATTAGTTAGTAATAAGTTTGTTTATGTCAAAATAAATGGGAAATAGTTTGAATTTTAATGCAATATTTTAAAACCTGGCAATAAATTCCTTTAACAGCATTCTAAATGTATATATTTTTTAATGTGATTAAAATTTCCAAACCTCTCAGACATTCAAGCATCCCCAACTTCACAACCTCCTAACTCCATTCCTCTCCTGCTTCCCACCACCGCCTCAGTGCCAGCTTCCCAGCCCCTACTCTCACACAAAATCAAATTAAAGGTTGATTCCAAGTCAAACTCTAAGCCAAAATCCAATCCTGGGTTCTCAAAGTACCCACCCTTCCCAACACCCGGAAGTACCATGTAAACAGACTCTTCACCAAAGGAAGACAAAGGCTCATAGAGTGAAAATCAGCTATAAAATGCAAAAATTCCACTGATGTCCATATGATATTATAGACACAAAGCAGTCAGTGAAAAAGCAACTTCATTCAGTACATCTCTGCTGCCACTTATTAGTGAGAAAATTACTTTTAAAAGCAAGTCTAAGAACCGCGAGAGGTAAGGCTAATAAAACCAATGCTGGTTTCACTTCTGACACCAGTCTACAGCAGTAGGGATGGATCTGGTGATGTGCGCTATGATCAATACTGAAAGGCAGCGACATCCTAGCCATGGAGATTACAGGAACTGCAGACCAGGAATCAAAACCTCGAACCCCCACCCTCACAAAGCTAAAACGTTTCCGCATGTGAGATACATGGAAACACCACTAGCAATATTTGGAAATAATATTTGAGTCTTGGCTCCCAACTGGACAATTTTGTTCTGCACCAAAAACAATTCCAATCAAATTCCCAAAAATCTTCAAGGAGCTTCACGCCAAATTCAAGGCACTGTTTTCCTTCCAAAGCCAGTGAAATAAAAGGCAAAAATTAGCAAAAGAACAGATATAGACATAAGATGGTTTGCCATTTTATGAAAAACAAATGAAGAATTAGACCCATATCACACTGATAAACTGAGAGGCTGCCAGTGGTTTTCAGGGCAGAGGTAACATTTTAACAAATGTGATTGTTTGTGAACAAAATAATTCTGATCAAAAACTTAATTGCAGCCAAAGTGAGCCCTGGGCTGTGTCACCATAATCCATTCTGACAGGAAGCAGTGAGTGGAGATTCCTACTGTGAACGGCACACATGTGAAAGGTCAGCTTTGGCCTGGAACTTCAAAACCGTTAACGTGTAAAACAGTGTGCATTAGAGCCTGGAATGGCTAACCACTGGATTAGCGGATGTCCGCTGTGTGGGTCTGATGTGCTTTTGGCAGGTAATGGTTAATTTGTAAATAGGCAATGTATTGTAACTTTCTTCTTTGCCTCTTCTCAACATTTACCAATAGAACTTATTCTGAATTATACTCCCAGATTCTTGCAATATTAGAAGAGTTTTGTAGCATGGTCACAGTAGAACAAAAAAGGGATTAGAACATGACTTATTTTTTAAATAAACTTATTGTTTATAATCTAGTGAAGGAAAAGTTGCAAGTGTTTAAAAGATAAATATTTGTTAATAGAAATAATGGGAAAAAAATTCTTATAAAATGAATATATGTGCTCATCCAAAAACAACTATAAGTCAAAATTTACCAAATGGAAGACTTCATTAGAAAAAAATATATAATTTACTCAAAAACTATAATCCGAGACAACCAGTTACACAATATTAGCTCTTTTACATGGCTTGAAACAAAATTTTAAATAAAAATACAACATGCCACCATTTTCATTTTTCAACAAGGATGTTACTTATGAAGGAACCAAGCTGTCCTTTAGACATATAGGTACTTCTATAAAACTGGTCCATTTGATTTTAAGTGATAGTAATTTTTCCCAAATCCAAACCCCCTAAGGCAAAATGACATTAATGAATGATTAGAGCTGGCGCTGTGTACTTTAATGATTATTTCAGGTTTAACTCATTTCTGAGTGGAAAGGAAATGATGCCTCTCTCTGAAAATAACTAGGTATTCTAAAATAAATTTTAACTCTATTCTAAAAATCAGTCTTCTAAGATTGTGTCTTTTGGCTATGGGGCAGATGCAGCTAGAGCTGCTGAGTCATTCAACTCAATGGCAATGGGTTTTGGTAAAGGTAGCTACATGGTCAGGTAGCCTCATTGCCAGCTTGTCCCCTTCAGAGCATCACACATTTGCTTCTGACTACAATGGAAGATGGAAGAGAAAAGAAATATGGTCAGCAAAACAAGTTATCAGTTTCTAATGTTTCTCCTTTCTGTATTTTTTTAGTTACCTAGTGCCACTCTGACAGGAATATACCACAGATGGGATGGCTTGAACAAACAGGAGTTTATTCTCTTATAATTTTGGAGGTTAGAAGTCTGAGTTCCAGATGCCAGGCTCGAGGGACTGGGTGAAAGCCCCCTGACCTTGGGCTTCAACTCTGCCTCTTGCTCCCAGCCCACTGAAGCTGGAGGCATCTCTTCACTCAGGCAGCTGCTAGCTGCTAAGGCTGACAAACCCAGGGTTGACAAGTTAAAAAACACAGTCCCAATGTTACCAAACAACAGGCCACTAATTCAAGTCCAGAAGAAGTCCCAAGATCAGCAGGGCATGGCAGGTTGCCAAACAACTTAGCTACACACAAGGTTCAAGCATGCCATAAGGTGGAAGCCTTCCTCAAAGTTGCTTGTTATACACTGGAAGCAGCCCACATCCCTATAGCAGCTACTCAGCTGCTCCAGTAGATTCCAGCATGGAGTTAATTACCAATCTCACCATGGGGAATAACTAACTATATCCAGCTGCCCAGCCACTCAACCAGGCCTAGCTAAATTGACCCACAATCTTAACTACCACACTGTGTAAGATCTGAAACTTTTGAAATATGTAGACAATACAGAATCTTCCTAACAGTCTACTCACGAAAGTATGTGTTGCTCTATACCAAGCACCCTCATGGGCTCTGAACCCTGAGACATCATCCCAGCCCCTCAATGGGTGAGCAAGGGCAGAAAGGCCAACCACGAAGAGCTGTTAAGAAGGATACGAGGCAGTTGTTGTTGTTGTTATGTGCCGTCGAGTTGGACCCGACTCATAGCGACCCTTCCTTGGGTTTCTGAGGCATTATCACTACGGAAGTAGATTGCCCAACCTTCCTTCCGAGGAGTGGCTGGTGGGTTTGAACTGCCAGCCTCCTGGTTAGCAGTCAAGTGCATCAGGCACTATGCTACCAGAGCTCCCAATAAGAGGCAGAGGAGAATGCAATCAAGAAAGGCTTGTGTGAGACTGGTGCTGGGGACATCCGTTTTATAATTTCATCTCTCCCTCCACATATGTGCATATGTGGAAACAGCAACAGCAACCCAGATTCATAAGCAAGGCACCTAAGTCACCCAAGGAGCTAAGTTTATCCCAGGTATACAAATATAGAAGAGATTTCGTAATTCACCAAAAAATATTTACAAGGCTCCAAATTAGTATCACTGGTGTTTTCTTATCTTGGTAAGTGATTAATTACACCTGGTAACACACTAATACCAACAACCATAACGCCAACACATAATTCAAATGCATCAATTCTTCTACGTCTTCCTTATTCACTGTCCAACTTTCATATGCAGATGAGGTTAATTGGTAAAGTAGAGGGGTCAGTGAAAAAGAAGAAAACCTTCAGTGGCTGCAACAAGGGGCTTGAACATAGCAATGATTGTGAGGATGGCACAGGACCAGGCAGCGTTTCCTTCTGTTGTGCACAGGGTCTCTATGAGTGGGAACTGATTTGATGGCACCTAACAACAAACACATTAAATGTATATAATTTTAGCCTCATTCCTAATCCTTTTTGCCACAATTTTTGCAGCATAATAATTCTTGATTGCTCTTCCATTTCCCTGGAGAGGTTCAGGCTCAAAAAAGCTTACAAACTTCCCTCCACAAAGATGATCAACAGAGCAGAAAGTGCCTCCACACCAAGTTCCAATTCAGAGCAGGCATGTGCATTCATGGTATGGACCCTGTGTTGAGCTGCTGTGTGATCCCCTAACCTCGGTGTCAAAACTTAACATTACAATCCCGTCATCCAAGAGCAAGATTATTGCTAAGGCAATTGTAACTACTAAGAAGCTTAGTTTCAATTTCTTTACATGTTTCAAAATACTGTCCAGAAGTGTGAATTTATACTTTAATTTAGTTCTGGATTGTAAATTAATTTCTGCAAATAAATGCATAGAAGTACGTCACCAGTTTCTTTTTAAGGACACATCTCAAATGGGAGGATACCAAAGAAATTCATCATTCAATTCTTATTTGTAGGAGCAGATTCTCAGAAACTTGTAAACTATTGTGATTTGTGGTCAATCATTATTGTATTCATAAATGCTAGAAAGCTGGTGAACAACATGATATAATGGCACCTCAAAATAATTTTATAACTGCAGGTGTGCAAATCGTAACATGTGGGAGATGACTCAAAGGATAATGGGTAATAGAGCAGTTTAAGAGAGGTCACACAAAGGAGGGAAAGGGACAAGGGCATGTACCCCAATTTTCTGAGATGTCTTTAAGACCAAACCACTCGTTTATAGGCAAATGCAGTGGAACAGTCAGGCATGGAGCAGTGGAGTCAACAGTTACATTAAAACAAGCAAAGGCAAAATGCTTCATAATTTACAACAACCAAGTCACATTGCTCATTCTTTTGAGGTTAAATGCTACTGACATAAGCTACACCTGAATCCAATCAGTGCAGAGACGTTGAGAAGATTCACACGAAAGGACTAAATTTGTCACAAATGGGTTGGTTTCCGATCTTAATGTAGCCAAGTTGCTTTACTCTGACCTCCATTGAACAAATCAACTTAATGGGCACTAGGAGTGCTATAAAACTTAACAATGGAGTGATTTTTAACTTTTAAAATATAGTTATGAAGCAAAATGTTGGATAGCTTCTACAATACTGGAAATCAAATTAAATCTAGATGTTTTTTAACAGTCTTGACAGATATAATCCTAGTTACCATGTAAATTTATGGTAAGCTGCTGTGATATTAGCCACAGGTGCTACTTTTAATATATGAGCCGCATCTGGCTGGGAATAGAATTTCTCAGAGAACTGAAAATGACCTCACTATCAGACAATGGAAAGGGAAAAAAAGCAAGACCACTGTGGCATATAAAAAGCTGAAGATGTGGCCCACGACTAAATATTTCACATAAAATTCATTTTAACTCTGCTGTTGTAGGTTAAAGGATATTATGCTTTCAATATTTAAGAGGCGTAGATATATTTCAACCAAATAGCCAAAAGATTAAGAATGTAAGACAGTTATGAATACCCTGGCTACATATATAATACTAGTTTTCTAACCTTTGATCAATGTCGGAAAAAATGATGCACTAAGACTTGAAAAGAAAATTCTTTCATGGTTCCCAAGCACGTGACATGATTAGACGCCACTGAGCAACCAAACCACGATGTAACAATCACTTATCACCAAGAAGCAGCAACTCTCCGGCGCCCAGCCAGCATCACTGGTTGTGTTTTTAAAGTTCTGGAGTCATTCATTGTGTCCAAGAAAATAATTTAAAACTTTAGGGAAAAAAAATCCTTATAAGCACCATTCTGAGTTTGAGAACCAGCAACGTCACCCACAGACAAATATAAAGAGAAAACACGAGTTTCTCTTCCTGATCTGATTCAAAAATAAAAAGACGAGTATGTATAAATCACAGAATTGTTTGCTTTTAAGAAACCCTTCCGACACCATTCAGAAGCCATCATTTGCCAAAGAACTGGCAAGTGTGGAAATGTGATAGAGGATTTACAAAGATTTAATTTCCTATGAAATAACTCTTCCCAAATTAAACAAGCCTCCTTTATCTGGAAAAAAAAAATCTCTAAGAGACAGTTCTATGAAAATATTCCCTATACCACTACACTAAGCTGTGAGAATGGTAGCTACAAAGCTGTATAACATAACATTTTCCTTCTGGACTTCTTGAAGTAAGAAGTGCTGGTGTCACAATGGTTAAAGCATTCAGCTGCTAACCAAAAGGTCGGCAGTTTGAACCCACAAGGCACTCCACAGAAAGATAAGCCAATCTGCTTCTATAAATATTCACAGGCTTAGAAATCCTATGGGGCAGTTCTACTCTGTCCTATAGAGCCACTGTGAGTCAAAATTGGCTTGATTTGATGGCAGTTGATTTGGGTTGGTTTTTGAAGTAACTTGAAGGGCTTGATTTTTTTTTTTTTTTTTTTAGTTTCAATAGATCAGTTCAACCTAGGTGATGATTTCTATTACTTTTTTTTATTTTTTTAACGAGTAATGAGACTATGCCCAATCTCAATGGACATCAAAATCCTGAATATCATTAGCAAGAAGACCATGTTATGGATCTCTGCTACCTCTATAATCAATAGACCGCATTTATATGGAGCATTTAGAAAAGGTAGACTCACAAAGCCTTGTCTATGAAGATGGTTACTGAAGAAAGATATTAGTTTAATTAAATATGGCCTATCCATTCGTGGAATTACATAAAATTATAATGAATTTCATATAAAATTATGAAAAATTCTGAGGTAAATTGTTTTACTGACATGGAAAAAAATGTTTATCGTAAATGAAGTGCAAAAAGCATCTATAGTATGACTACATTTATATATATAGGCAGACAGTTGTGGAAATGATTAAGAACTGGACTACTAGCTGAAAGGCTGGAGGTTCAAAACCACCCACGGGTGCCTTGGAGGTAAGGTCTGAGGATGTGGTTCCAAAAAGTCACAGTCTGCAATATCCTAAGGCGTGCAGTTCCAGTCTGCACACATGGGGTGGCCATGAGTCAAAACAGACTTGATGGCAACTAACAACAACAACATATGTAATCAGATGTTATGTTGTTGTTATGTGCCGTCGAGTCAGGCCTGACTCATAGTGACCCCTCCTTGGGTTTCTGTGGCAGTATCACTACAGAAGTAGATTGCCCAACCTTCCTTCCAAGGAGTGGCTGGTGGCTTTGAACCGCCAGCCTTCAGATTAGCAGTCAAATGCCTTAGGCACTATGCTACCAGAGCTCCTGTGTAATCACATACAGATAACATATTCACACACATTATTTTTTAAATGAGCAGAAAGATTATAGGTATATTTTTCTTCTTTGGACTTTTCTGTATTCTAAATTATAACATATTATGTGATCAGAAAAAAAAAATGTATTTATTAATGAGCTAAGCACACGACACAAATGCTAAATTGGTTGTATCAGTCCTGCAAAAGGGAGAGGCCTGATTGATCTCTGTGGAGTATGAGTATTCTGCAAATGTTAAACCTTCTATTTAAAGCTTTCAGTTCTAAACAAATAGAAAGATGGGATAGATTCACTCTCTAGCTTATATAACAGAATCACACTTAAGACACTCAGAATTACAATGGCCTTCTCTTCCACACATCTGTATCCACAGCAGTGTGATCAATGGCTTAGAAAGCTGGGGTCACTCAATGCAGAACAAGTTTATCTCCTCTATGCAGACTTTTGATTCTCCAAGTAATGTTTTCAGCTGCTCTTTGTAGACCTTCTATCTGAAAGGGACTTTCCCTAATCTGTAATTGATTTAGGACTAATAACTGATCAATCTAGCATTATAAACTAATGCTTTCAGGGCACAGGGGACCATGTAATAATTTATAGGTCAAATTCCTATCAGCAGCAGCTACTCTTCTCATCAAGGTATGCAAAGAACACATAGCCTCCTTTAAGCTCTCCAAAATAAATATTGTTTCATAAACTGAACAAAGAAGTAGACTCAATTTTAAACAGTACAGTTGTCCATTCAAAAGCCTAGGACATTACTAAACAAAACCCAATCCACATGCTGAGTTCTTCTACAACCCTTCAAAATGCAGATTTGTATTAGAGTGGAAGAGCACTCACTTTGGGGCATAATATCTAGGCTTTGAGAAAGGGCCTTCTCATCTGTTTGCTCAGTAAGTTTGAGCAAGTCCCTTAACTTCCCTGACTGTTTCCTCCTCTGACAAAATGGGGACACTAAGACCTAACCTCATGAGGCTCCTGGGAAGCTCCTATGAAAGAACCCATGCTATTTCACAGGTCACTTAACAAAGAGCTACTAATACCAGCAGACACTCACCATTAGTTCATAAAACCCTTTGTGACCCTCCATACTGTCCCAAAGAAAACTGCGAGGCTGGCTGCATTTCAAGGGGAAAAAATTGTAACATTAAGAGTTATCTCCTCGGAAGGAAGGTTGGGCAATCCTACTTCCGTAGTGATACTGCCTCGGAAACCCAAGGAGGGGTCGCTATGAGTCGGGGCCGACTCGACGGCACATAACAACAACAACAACAAGAGTTATCTGTATGCAGAACAGAACTCTGGTGATACAGTAGTTAAGTGCTCGGCTGCTAACCAAAAGGTTGGCAGTTCAAACTCACCAGCTGCTACACAAGAGAAAGATGTCACAGTCTGCTTCCATAAAGATTACAGCCTTGGAAACCCTATGAGGCGGTTCTATTCTACTCTACAGAGTCAAAATGAGTCAGAATTGACTCCAAGGCAGCAGGTTTGGTATGCTGAATGAACTTAAAGCAGTATTTTAATACCAAAATTTCTAAAAATATTCCCCAAAATATATTCAATATATTTTTAACTCTCTCCAGAATACCATCAAGCTACAATTAAAAAAAAAAAAAAAAGAATCAGCCAGGAGTGCTAAGCCAGTGATCACAGAAAAGGAAAGAAGAAGAAAGGGTCTGATAGCAGGTAAACAGGCCTTGTGGTAATCTTCTAGTGCATTTCTTTACAGAGGACTGCATGAATGTGCCATGGGCCCTCAGGACACTAGGATTCACAAAAGACTGGTTGGAGGCGGCTGAAGCTGTGCAGCCAAAAGCCTGGGTGAGCACTAGCCTCAGTCTTTCAATATTGGAGGCAATTTACCAGCCATGCCCATGACTGACTGCTTCCTTCCTCGATGCTTAAAGCTACATGTACAAGAAAGGCACAATTAATGCTATGGTTCTTCTGGGAACTGCCCATGGCACTGCAGATCACTGTCCCTCATCCCATCATGTATGGCAACTTAGCAGCCAAATCAACTGGTCACCGTGAGAAATCATTTGTGGCTAGGAATAAGCAGATGAGGGAGAGGAAAAGTCCCTGGTGAGAAAGGGCTTTAGATAATAACCTGTAGGAGACAAAAAGATTAAAAACAGTGATACTGCCTCGGAAACCCAAGGAGGGGTCGCTATGAGTCGGGGCCGACTCGACGGCCCATAACAACAACAACAACAATGTTCTCCTTGGGGTTACGGATGCTGACTAGGATCATCTGAGATGAACCCAATCAAGGGACTTTATAAATTCAAAACACACCTAGGTAACACTGGGCTGGATACCATGAGAGACGTACACAAGCACAGCCCAAGCCTCTGTCCTCAAAGTGCTTACACCCCAGCTAGAGACAAAGATGAGAAGCTGCACTTCTCTGGTACGTGAGCTCAGTTGCACTTAGTCTCCTCCTAATTCTGCCACTGGTTTATTGTCACTTTGGGCAAACCACTTTATCACTGGCCCTCATCCCTTATAGTGCTAAAAATATTCACAGGTTCGATATCAAATCAAGGCTAAAAGAACACCAGAAATAATATAACCCAATGGCTGAGTTCTAAATAGGAAGACCAAATAGACTCATGTTTGAGGCTACAAGGACCTGCACAAAGCATATAAGCTCCACTTCCTCTCCAGTCTAGCCTGCATCCCCACCCCACCAAAACCATCCTTTCTACAGTCAGTGATGACCTCCATGTTCCTTAGTCCAACAGTCATCCCTTAGCACTCATCTTACTTGACCTCTCAGCAAAATTGATCTCTCCCTCCTTTTTAAAACATTATCATCTTTTGGATTCTGAGATATGACAGTGACCTGATTTTCTTCCTATTTCTCTAACAAGTCTCTTTTAGTCTTTTGCCAGGTCCTTCTCTTTTATTTAATCCCAAAATGGACTGAGTTCTGAGTCCTCATCTCACACTACAATCTCTTCCTAAGTGATCTCATCTATTACCTTGACTTTTTTCCATACACACGTTGTTGTTGTTGTTATGTGCCATGGAGTCAGACCTGACTCATGGTGACCCCTCCTTGGGTTTCCGAGGCAGCATCACTACGGAAGTAGATTGCCCAACCTTCCTTCCGAGGAGTGGCTGGTGGGTTTGAACAACCAGCCTTCTGGTTACCTTAGGCGCTACGCTACCAGAGCTCCCCCATACACACCTATGACTCCCCATTTTCCACAACCCAGATTTCTTCTCTAACCTCCTAACACAGATAGTCAACTACCTTCTTGAAGTAGACATTTGGACATCTCACAGCAGCTCATATTAACAATGTTCCAAACAGAAAACATGATATGCCCATACTTCAATCCTGTTCCTCTCCCACATTTTCCCTGCTCAGTAACAGCACTTCCCACTACCCAGCTCCTCTGCACCCAAAAGCTACAGTCATTCTTCATACTCCCTGCTCTGTTTCCTCAGTACCATTACCAGTACCCCCTAGTTAGAGAAACTTGTGTTTTGTCTTCATATCTGTATTATCTACCAGAAGAGTTAGTGTGGTTCCTACTTTGGCAAGCAGCAACTAGGATCTTAAAAGCTTGCAAACAGCCATCTAGATGCAATGACAGGTCTCTCCTTGAGCAAAGAAGAATGAAGAAAACCAAAGATGCATGGAAACAATTAGTCCAGTCATAAGACAAAGTATATGTGAACCGCTGTATGGAAAATGAATTTGCTCTGTAAACTTTCACCCAAATCACAATTTAAAAAAAAAGAAAAAGAAACAATTAGTCCAAGGGACTGGTACACCATGTGATCCTCAGCTTTATATGACTATGAGACCAGAAAAAGTAAATGGTGCCCGGCTACCACTGTCAACCACTCGGAATGAGGATCTATGTAGAAGATCCTGGATAGAGTGGGAGAACAATGCGGAACAAAACTCAAAATCATTAAAAAAAAAGGGGCGGGGGGGACCAGGTTTTCTGGTCTGATAGAGCCTGATGGAAAGCCTGAGACGATGGCCCCTAGCTGCCCTTCAGGTCTGGAATTGAACCCACTCCTGTGGCTTCCAGCCAAACAAAAGACAGGCATATGAGCTGAACATTTACACTAGATAGATAACTCCTTGGAGAGCTCAATCATGGGAGAATAGAAGGGCTCTGTATACAGAGGGAGACTGCTGGTGGGCAGGAGTGCATAGGAGGGAAGGACACAGGGAAGAGGTAACTATGGGGAGGCAGTGGAAGGAGAGCTGTTGCATTGTGGGAAATTGCAGTCAATGTCATGAGACAAAGTATATGTGAGCTGCTGTATGGAAAATGAATTTGCTCTGTAACTTTCACCCAAATCACAATAAAAATTTAAAAGAAAAGAACAGTGTGGTACTGTTGATTCCTGCTCATTTAAATTCCTAAATATAGCTGCAATCTCTACACTTCTGTGCCTCCTGGGTCACAGTCTCTGTCCATTCTAGTGATGGTATCTCACCAGGATGAATACCACACTCCCCATACTATTTCCCCCAATTTGATGGTTGCCCCTTCACTCCTTCTGACAGTAGTCTTTTACATCCTCTCAGTGGCCTCTTAAAAATATGCATCACTTGACCACTTCCTCAGAGAAGCCTTCCCTGACCACTGTCTTCAAACTGAATCCAGTCTTCTCATTATTCTCTCACACAGCACCCTTTTCTGCTGGAGAGGAAGTATTGCATGGGGCCTAACAGTATGAACTGACTGGGGTCAAATCCTGGCTCCACTGCTTACTAGCAGTGGGACCTTGGGCAAGTTACTTAATCTAAGCCTCAGCTTTCTCATCTTTAAAATGAGGGAAATAGTATCTACTTCACAGGGTTTTGTGAGGATTAAATGAATATGTGTAAAGTCCTTACAATAGTGCCTGGCACATAGCTTAAGTGTTCAATAAGCATTAACGATTAGGATTTTCTTTCATGGCACTTACCATAGCTTGTAATTATACATTCATTTTTTTCTTCATTTATGCTCTCCCTCCCCCACTACGGTGCAAGCTCAAAGAGGATGGAACAATATCTGCTTTGTTCACGACTGCATCCCCAGTGTCTAGCACAATGCCTACGACACAGGAAGTACTCAATAATTGTTCACTATTATTAAGTGCATAAAGTCAGGTAAAACTTTCTAGAACCAGGTAGGGTAGGGCGGGATGAGGTGGGGAAGAACAACTTGAATAAAGGTAGATAAGAACTGCACTGACATGCTGGGGATCTAGGCTCCAGTTCCAGCATGGCCACTAACTCTGCGTGGCCTTGGCCAAGGTACACTGTATCCCACCCAGAGCCTTGGTTTTCCCACTTCTTCAGTGAGTAGGATGACTGGGTGACTCTCAGGTACTTTATAGTTCTAATGTGTAACCAAGGGAAGAAGCCTTTTATAGAGGAGTAAATGAGAAGTAGGGTTAGGCCAAAGATTATTTGTGGTTACCAGGGGTAGGAGGGAGGGAGAAAGGGGAAACTTTTGTTTAGGGTGCATTGAGTTTACTCTAATAGGTGCTGGAATATTTTGAAAAAGGATAGCAATAATGGTGGCACAACATGAAAAATGTAATCAATGTCCCTGAGCTGTAAACACAGAAGTATTTTTTTGGTGAATGTCTTGTTGTGTATGTTTTCACAACTGAAAAAAAGAAGAAGTAGTAGGGTTAGGGTCAGACCAGTGGGCAGCTTTGAAAACCTCTGAGAATTGATGTATGTCCTATAGGATGTCCAGGAAGGCACCGGGATTTCCTGAGCAAAGCCGAACTTGGTCACAACAAATGGCATGCAGGCCAGATGGGGGCAGGGAGAGCCTGGGGGTGAAAGGCTGTCAGGAGGCTTCTACAGGAACCCTAGGGGGAGGCAAAGTACACACAGACAGAAGTACAGTCTTGGTGAAAGACACTAAAGGAAATGGACCGGTGCTTGGTCAATTCAGTTGACCAAATTTCAGTTGCAGGTCCGGGTGCTTGAGAGGACGGTGGTAGTGCTAAGAGAAATAAGCAAGTTAGAGGAAATCTAGAAAGGCAAGAGTTTGGTTTCAGACAACCTAAACCCAGGCTGAGTTCACCAAGGCCCTCCCTGCCAATCTGCATTCCAGCTTGCCAAAGCAATATTAGGGCCCTTATTTCCCAAACACATTACAGAAAAGATGTGTCCTCTTTCTCCCTGTCTTAGACCTTTGCCACCTGCTGATCCCTCCCTTGGTTCTCCCACAAAAACTTATCACATCTTCAAGGACCAACCCAAAACTCCCCTTCTCCCAGCAGCTATCCTAAAGTGCACCTCCTTTCATTCACTAGTACTTCACATTTTAGTGTCTGGTTAACTTAGCAATAAAAAAATTTAATATCCCTTACCTTGTACAATTCAGATACCACCTCCCCCAACAAAAATGGGAGCTCTGAGCAGAAACAAAATCAGTTACTTCTTATGCATTTTCCTCCTTCCATACCTGGGGCCCAGCGTGATGCCAGGCCCTCCGTGGTTACCAGCTCAAGCACCTCACTACACTCACTGAGCCAGTAGAGTCACAGGCTCTCAGTGGGGAAACCATGCTGGCTCCTGGCTCAGCCTGAACTGAGTCTGCTTCAGATGCCTGGTACACGTCCACAGCCAGGGCTGCAACAGCGAGGAAAGGTATTTGAACAGTCAGTTTGATGAATGATATGGTATGAGGCCACAATCCTGCCTCGCTGGCTGAGCGCACGAGTATACAGATTCATTAGTGGCATGTGCTGTTTTGATAGGATTGATTTTAATGATACAATTAAATGACCTCTGATTGCTCAACAGTGATACCTGGGTTACTCCAAAACAAAGCACAGCTTTGTTTGTTTTAGCTGGTGAATATTCCCTTTCTCAGGGAAGTATAGTGAAACCCATTTAAGGTAGAAAAGTAATCCAACAGGTAGACCTTGGAAAACAAGATATCTCCAAAAAAAAAAAAAGGAAAAAAAAGAAAAAAGACCTTTAAAAAAAAAAAAAAAAGGAACTTTCTGTATCACAAAGGATTTAAAATGTTGCTGTAGGAACAAGAGGTGGGAATCTGGCACCTACTAACTGGACATGACCCAGTGTGACCCCAGGGAATTCCACGATCTCAGTCCGGGTCAGCATTATTCTGTAAAATCCAGTGAATTAGTTAGAATGTCTCATTCTAGCCTAGATCAGAAGGGCAACATGATGATAAATTATCTGCAAAACAGGGGAGAAAATGTCACTGCTTTGTTTTGTTTAAAAGAACACAGAATATGTAATTTTGAGATGAAAGTTAGTCTTAAAATGTAAATAAAATGTGGAAAGTGTCAAAATAAATAAATCAAGGGATATAGGAAATAGAGCAGACTTGGAGAGCTCAGAGCCAAGGAAGAAGAACCTCACCCACCTGTCCACACTGTTGCATGAATCTCTCCCAAGGGCAGGTAACAACTGGTCACCCCTAGGCCACAGGAACGTGCTCATGAGCAATTTGCTGCTAAGAACTATTAACTAGCTAGGTGATAAGGCTACTCCAACAGGCACCCAATACCAGTATTTTGAAACAGCTGAATGGCAAGTTTTTGTGTCATGGCCTCAATACACCAAAAACTCTTATTGGCAAAACTCCTGCTGTGCAAACCTGAACACTATTGATAATGGTCATATTGAAGCAGTGAGCTGGCATACCAAAGAAAAACAGAAACAGAATGGAAAAGAGCAAGACCAAAATACTTGTAAGTTATTATTTAAGGTCCCCTTTAAATTATTTTCTGTAATTATTGAGCCAGCAGTCCATTGTTATTAATTCATATTCAACCTATTTAAGCGGTACCAGCAATGCAGGCTGAAAACAAATGCCTTAGTAATTTTCTAACTCTTGAGTGTTATTTTCTTGTCAGTTAAATTTAAAGCAAGCCATTTGTGACCACATTATACCAAGTTAATCTCATCTAAAGTGCTTCACAAACCTTAACAGCTACACTAAGGTTTTATACTAATGAAAGCAATTTACATAAATGAAATTTATGTCAATGCATTTCATAACATTTTTTTATTTTATAATAATTACGGTACTTATATGATAACATCTGTTGATATTCACAGTTGAAACCTGGCAAAGATTTAAACCTATGGCATTTTCCATGCATCGTGTACATTATCTGTGAAAAGCAATAAAAAAAAGCAATGAATGCATTAATCATACCAATATCATCTGCAAAGCATAAATCTGAAATACCTTTCATGTCAGCTCAACTGCTTTTTTTATTTTTTACACACCTGATTTTACGCCATCTGTAAAAGGGTAAGACAAAGACTGTTGAGGAAATTATATTTCTTGGCTGTTTGACTTTTATAAAATACTCAGACTAAGTTCTGTAAACAGAAGATTTACTATACGGCTAAGAAAAAATGATGCAGTTAAAAGTCCATTTTTATTAAAGGACGATGTAATGACCACAGCATTTGTGCACTACCTAGTGGTGTCATATATGCATTTTTGACACCTGTTTTACATTTCCCCTCATCTATTTGTTTGTGCAAACACACATCAGGTGTAAATCTATTGTACGCCATCAATGGCAGAAGGAGGACTCCAAATGATAACATTTTGGGCTCTAATTTCCCTTCCCTGGTGGATATTAACACTGACTGATATTCCAGCCACACCTGACAACATCCGCAAGGTCGTGCCCAGGACTCCCTGGAAATCCAGGAATAAGCCCAAAGTGAACATCAACACTGAAGACACCACACAGATACTTTTATTAGCTTCTCAAACGTTAGGTAAAGTTTGCTAACACAAATTTTTCTGTTCTCCATTCCAACAAAAGCAAAGGCATTGTCTTGGGTTTTCTAGTCTACTGTGGTTGCAAAGCCCATTGGTGGGCACGTGTTAAGCACAAGCTACTGTGTGTGATAACCATATACGTATTCCCTTTATCTGGCTAGCAGACACACAAAGATTAAACTTGACTTTAAAAGCAAAATGACACTTTCTAACTTATTTGATTCTAAGCCTTGGGAACCCCCTCTCTGGGCCTGCCTCCCAACCCTTACAGGCTGAGTGAGGATTTGCTTTCACGAGTGCTCAGATGTAACTTTGATATGATTATATTACCGACTCATAACTTTGGTGCACAACAATGAGCAATAAAATCTGAACTAATTCATTCACAAGAAGAACTTTTGAGACCTCCACCAAGGTCCTGCAGAGGATTGTTAAGATTTTCATTAACAGTTGTCTCTTGTCTGGTATCAAGCTTTGACTTCACTAAGTGTTTCAAAATGTTACCCATAAGCCTATTACCAAATTCCTCAATAAAACATTTTTATAAAGTAAGTCAGCAACAGTAACTTTCAACTGTTCTCCAGCAGGAGTCTCGGCCACAGGAACAGAAACGTTTTACAAACCTCACACTCACAGATGGCGCTATTGCACAAGACCCTCATCACCCCCAAGGCCAGGGCCATTCAGAACACTGCTCCCACGCCCCACCGCAGCTCCAGGAATCTTTCTCCAGCAGCAGTTACAACAACCAAATTGTGATGAAGATATAGAACAAATAAAGCTTGGCCCCTGCCCTGCAAGAGATACTAAACTCTGACAAACAATAGACTGCAACATGGAAAACTGCCACTTCTGTAGATCGAAACAGCCCGCCCCTAATTCAACCTATGGTACTCAAATGCCCTGCCAGACAGCCCCACCTAAAACAGCACAGACAAGGTACAGGAGCTCCCCCAGGAACACAGGAAACTCGAGTTCTCTCTCATTAGGCTTGGTCCCTTTCTCCTGAATCAAACATGTCCTCCATTACCAATTAAACCAAACCAAACTCATTGCCATCAAGTCGGATCCCATTCATAGCAACCCTTAGGTTTCCAAAGCAGTATCACTACAGAAGTAGATTACACAACCTTCCTTCAGAGGAGTGGCTGGTGGGTTTGGACCTCCAGCCTTAGGCACTTTGCCACCAGAAACTCTTCATATCCTCCACCCAGAATTCTTCATTCAACCAAAAAAAAAAAAAAAAAGGATCAAGCCAAGTCAGGTTCTCAACCACCACCACTTAGCTATTTCTGATACTCAGATGCGTCCTGGATAAGAAGGGCTTATGGAATCTAGGAGTGAGAGAAGGGGACAGCCCTCCCTGGGGGTTTAGGTTGCCTGCGGGGCGGGCCAGGCTGGGCTCTTGCTTGGGAGGGCTCCACCTGCTGGCTTCTGGTGTAGCTGTTTCCCAGGTTCCAAAACCTTACTACTTCTAAAGCTTAAAATTTCCTCCAATTGTGTAAGCGCCCCCGCCCCCCCCCCCGCCTTGTCGCCATTCATGACAATGAATAGCAAAATTTATCTTTATGGGACACATGCCCACATTTCTAACTGCCATTTTGTTCTTTCAATGCAGACACCCTGAAGTAGCCAAACACCAAAGAATAAGTTTGTATGTCACTTAGAGACCTCTCCCTCCTTATGTCTACATGAACAGAAAAAAAGCAAAACTCCTTAATAAATGCTAGCCCCTCCCTGTCTGAGCCCAAACATTCGGAGTATGGAAACTCCTTGCCTCGGGTTCTGGTACTGCCATGCTCTGATTGCTCACGGCATGCCACCCATCACCAACACACTGCCCACCAACCCACACTGCACTGCAGCTCAGTGCAGTTCAGAGCCCATGCACCAAGAGCAGAGACAGTGCGCTGGCAGCAACCAAAACCTAAGGTGACTTGATCCACCTATGCAACTAGGACCCCTTGAGAATTTGTACACTTGTAATCCCCCAAATATTTGCACCCATCTGAGCTATAAAATTAATTTGGACTATTTAGAGCTATCTATATCCATTTTTGCAAACATGCAGAAATAGATCTAGAAAATAAATTTCTAGGATAAGACAATGGGAATGTACATTTTTTAAACTGACAGACATGATCTGATTGTCCTCCAAAAAGATTACATCAAATTACATGCCCACCTCTTCACGATCCATCTCCCACATCACAGCTACACTTCCCCACTTACCAGCTTAGACTTCATAGAGCATTATTTTCTTGCACACATCTTTACTTGCCTTGCCCCTCTGCTTCTCCACTGCACTCATTTGGCAATAGTTCAGCCCTTGTTTAAATCCTACTCCAAAGGTGTGCCTAAACAGCTGTACAGGGCTACACAAAACATATAAAACTTTTACGTTACATGATGACCATAAATCTCCTGTGGACATGGAGCACTGACCACACTTAGTTCCCTATACGTACTGTTCCCCAAGATGACTACTGCACACCTTCTCCCATCTCCTCAGATCTCCAACACTCCTCCCTTCCACCCCTGCTTACTTTCAACTGATGACTTCACTCAAAAAATAGAAGCAATCAGAAGAGAATTATCTCTTCTCCCAGGACAAATATACCAACCTACCTGCATCTATACTTAGATATGCTACCTTCTTGGCTCCCCCTGCTCCTTCCATCCTGTCCTCTCTTACCTAGCTAGCACTGTGCCCTTATAATTTTCCCCTCTCTACTTGATCATCTAAGCCATGGCTTTTGAGATCATCTATATTCTGGCAACTCTCAAACTGATATCCTCAGCCGGACCTGTGACCTCACGTATCCAACTGCCACCCCGACAGCACCCTTGGGTGACTAACAAGTAATCTCAATCCTGACATGTCTGAAATACGACTTTTTTAATTCCTCCACCTACCCAATACCCACCTCCCCTTCACTGCAGCCTCATCTTCCACTGTTCTTTTCTCCTCTCTCTGTCCTCTCCAGAATACTGGCCTTCTGCCTCTCCCTCAATCATGCCAAGATCATTCCTGCTTCTGAAACTCTGTATTTGGTGTTCTCTCCATTTGGAATTCTGTTCCCTCAGACCTTCACACATTGGCCTTCTTCACAATATTCAGGCAATAGTGCCCTCAGCCCTCCATAGTCTCATCCCAATATCCCATTTTATTCCCCTTCATGACACTTAACATTCCCTGAAATTATTTTTTCAATTCATTTGTTTATTTTCTATCTTCCTCACTAAAATGTGAGCTGCAAGACCTTAGAATCTTGTCTAGCACAGAGAAGATGCTTAATAAATATTTGATGAATTAATGAATATTGCTTTTACAACACAAATTAAATGAATTTTTCAAAATGTTAACCACATGCACAATTGCCACATCTCGAATAAACTATACATATGGAGAAAGACTAGAAGAGAATGGAAAAAGACGAACCTGCAGCTGCCATGGGAAAAAGAAAAAGTAATTTACACCATCCTAATACAATGTTGTTACATTATTGTTACACTTAAAAAAAAAATTTCTTAAATGAAAGGTGAGTAAGGATCTTTTCCTGGCACTCACAGCTGGGCCTTGCTGTCCTTCTATTGATAATGCACTTCAACATCAGCCAAGGCCATTCTGTGACCATGATGGATCAAGACAAAAACACTGCATAATCATGTCTCAACATGGACAAAACAAGAACACTGTCCAAGCCACAAAATCCAAACAGCCCCTCTCCTAGCTAACGAGTGATTATTGCTTCTCCATCAATTTTAGCTTTAGCCTCACTTTAATCTGTTCTCCATATAGGTAAGATTTATTAAAATATCCAATCACAGAATTATGCCTGCTTCCTGACACCATCACTCAATCTAGAGCGAAGCTGTGCTTCCTTAAGAACTCCCCAAAATCACTAACATAAGCCCAAATCCTATAATAAGTCTTCTCTAACACCCTCTTCCTTAGATGACCCAGGGTACACTCTCCCTCGCTGCAACGAGTAATACACACAACTTGCTCAACCACAGGTGTGTTCCTGATTGTCTCTGGCTAGGGGGCATTGACAGCTGTCATTATCAGTTGCCATTACAGGCCACTGTACATATAGAAGTAGAAAAATGGCTACAAAACTGACCCCAGGATATAATCTCAGTGCTCGTTCTCTGAATAAATTCCCTGACATTGGCCAATTTTCTTGTCATCTGCCTCTTTCTCCTAAAAGCTGGGTAAAGGGGGGTAAAAAAACCTAGTTAACTAAATGTCCTGGTGAATAGGTTACAATTAATCAAGGATGCCCTTCATAGTTTCCCCTTGCCTGCCATTTCTGAAAGCCACCCCACACTCAAGGCTGAAGGACTGACTCACGGGCACAGCCTGAGGCAGCACCACTCAAGTACTTTAAGCCACATGTTCAAGCCCAATAAATTAGCCCAGGCTTAAAGAAGTCAGGCCGTACACATGTAAGAATTTTAATAAGCTTAGAAAATGCTACCTAGAGCTTATGCAGAAGCTTACTGTACCAATGGGATTCCCTGCTACCAGCCACCTAGTGCTAAGCCCCTGACAAGAGCTGTCGAGCACATGGGGCGGCAGGGACAGGCAGTCTGCTTGGTACAGGTTTCCTCAGGGGTTGGGGACTCACAGCAGAAGGCTGGCAGCCAGATGGATGGAGAGCAGAATAGTGCACAGAGCTCAGTGGAGCCAACAGCATTGACTAGGAAAACAAGCTGAAGGCTCCTCTGGCGGAAATCTGGTCCTCACACACCCTTCTAGAAACTAGCATGCACTATAATCAACATCTGCGTTGATCAAATGCCTGTTTGTACGCAGAACTATGTTAGCTACAATAGAGAGTTATTTAAGCCAACATGGTTTCTGACTTCTGGATGCCAACATCTAATATAAATAAAAACAATAAATCTGTCCAAAGGATTGCCAAACTAACTGAACAAACATGAAATAGTCAAAAGCATTTTACCTTACATAAATGCAATGTAGTAATAACTGAAAGGCAAGTCATGGGAGATGACTCTCTAAACGGGGTGGAGCCCTAATGGAACAGTCACTTTGTTAAGTAAGGCACAGTCTCCAAAGGGAGAGGTCAGGTGTTGAGAAAAGCTTTAAAAACCAAAAACCAAACTCACTGCCATCGACTTGATTCTGACTCATAGCGACTCCCATTGGGCTTCCGAGGCTGTAAATCTTTACGGAAGTAGACTGCCCCATTGTCCTTCTGAGGAGCAGCTGGTGGGTTTGAACCACCAATTTGTTGGTTAGCAGTCAGATGCCTTAGGCACTACGCCACCAGAGGCTGGGGAAAATGGACCAATCAGGGAAGAGGGTGCAGTTTGGGAGATGATCCAGAGATAGAAATACAACTATGGAAGGAAAGAAAATTTACCAACCTCCCAGGAAAAGTCAGGGAAATCAGAGAGGCAGGTATATGTTTCTCAACCATTTTTACAGTTTTTACAGTAAAATACAAAAACCTCACACTCTTTTTTAGGGTTATTTGAAATCTCAAAAGAAAGTAAATATCCTAACCAACACCAAATCAAAGCAACAGTAGTTTTAAAATATGATTTTTCAAATGACACAAACCACCCCTATCCCCCAGAGCAGAGAAATGGCCAGGTGAGCAGTAGCAACTGTCATCAAGGTTGGAGGAACAATACTGAATTCTTAAGGAAAGGAGGAGTTAGATGCTGAATCCACATGGGACCAGACATCCAGTGGTATCGGATACAGTCACAGCCAAGGAGACAAAAATAGACCATGGCACTAGCAAGAAGTGATAATAATTACCTGATTAAAATTTTTGAACGAGAACTCTTTATAGATGGCATTTCTCTCACTTAATTCCGACCATCCTGCTGCTTTAAGGTCAAGTATAACTTGGTTCCTCTCCTCTGCTGTCAACCCGTGAGCATCTGCTGACTGCAACAAGGACATATTTAATATCTGGAAATGTAGAAGTTAAATTTGTAATTAAATTCAAATAAACATATAACTCTTTACCTTAAGCATACCCATTGCCATTGAGTTGATTCTAATTTATAGTGATACTATAGGGCAAAGAAAATGGCCCAATAGGGTTTCCAAGGGTGTAAATCTTTATGGAGCAGACTGCCTCCCCTTTCTCCAGTGGAGCAGTTGGTAGCTTTGAACCTCTGATTTTTCTGGTTAGCAGCCAAGCACTTAACCACTGTGCCACCAGGGCTCCTACCTTATGCATAAAAAAATGTTTCAAGAGCAACAAATTCTAACCATCTTCAGTTCCTTTGTTCTCAAAATACAAATTTCTCTAATGATAGACAAAAGCAAAAAAATAAAAAAATGACAGACAAAAGCAAGGCTAGCTCTGTGCAAAATGAGCTGCCTTCAAGGTATGTTCTCTCTCCACCCTTTACCTCTGCCTTAAGTGCCACAATTCTGCCTTATTACAGATACAATCAAGATTAACCATTACCTGCTGGTCTGATAGAGCCTGATGGAACTACTGAGACTATGGCCCCTAGCTGCCCTTCAGGTCTGGAATTGAACCCACACCTGTGGCTTCCAGCCAACCAAAAGACAAGCATATGAGCTGACCATTTACATTAGGTAGATACACTCCTTGGAGAGATCATTCATGGGAGAGCAGAAGGGCTATGTATGCACAGGGAGACAGCTCAGGGGGCAGGAGTGCATGGGAGGGAAGGACACAGGGAAGAGGTAACTATGGAGAAGAAGTGAGAGGGGAGCTGTTGCATTGTGGTAAATTGTAGTCAATGTCATGAGACGAAGTGTATGTGAACTGCTGTATGGAAAGTGAATTTGCTCTGTAAACTTTCACCCAAATCACAATAAAAAATAAAAATTAAAAAAAAAAAAAAAAAGATTGACCATTACCACCAACCAGCTCAGACATTTTACAGAAGTGTAGCACTCTAGGATTTGGGAAACAGATGAAAATACCCACCTGAAAAAATCCTGCAACTTCAGTGGCAGGACCAGGATTAGAACTCAGGGTTTCAAGCTCCTGGTCTTCTGCTCTTTGGGTGATCCCACATCAACTGAGTAGCCTTTGCTGCTTACTTAACGTGGGTCTTAACCTTTGGGGTCATTATCTCCTTTCAGAATCTGACCAAAGCCAACCCCAAAGGGGAAAAATCAATGCATGTTTACATAGAATTTTATATAATAACCTCTGGGGGTTCATAGACTCTCTGGACTACAGGTATAAAGCCCTTCCCTTAATGGAGTGAGTTTAGGAAACCCTTTCTCAGAGCACCAGAAGACAAAGTCCCTCCAATTTGACCAGAGTACTGCCCAGTCCAAAGCACTTACATGTACTTTCTGCCTTTTTTCTACTCACCCCAATGATGACATTCACAAATCCAAACTCTGCTGGTTATTGCGGGCCCACGCTTACCACACTTATTTGTTACTTAACTAAAAGAACTCTAAACACCATAGCCAGAGAAAAGGGCATGCTACTAGAGGTCAGCAGAACTGGGTCCTTGTTCTAGCATAACTGCCAACCTCTACGTCTTGCCTTACGTACTTCAGGATACTTATTAGAGGTTCAAGTGAGAGAGAGGGTCACCGAGAAAAACTGAGCTAATGGAAGAGCTCCCATCAAAGAGCAATGCAAGGCTGAGCCTAATTCTCCACCATGACCCTGAAATTCACTCCCACTTCAGAAATCCTGCAACCTTTTATCACTGACATTACTAGAATTAAGAGGGCAAAACTATTTTACTTTAAGACAACTTATTCTGTGAAGAGGGAAAAAAAAAGTCAAAGAACCAATTTCCTCCCTTGCTAGAGCAATGACCCTTCCCCTCAAAAGACAAAGATGAAAATACTTCTTAATTAAATAAAAAAATATTTATAAGCTTGTTATAAAAAAAAAAAATTTACTATTGAGAACCAAGAAATCTACTCAGTTTTACAATGACAGTTTTACACAACAATCCACTGTAGGAAATAATCTAAAATTCTTATTAAACACTTAATATTTTAAGGCAACTTAAGAGTATTTCAGAAAAGAAGCAAATGATCTGTGTCCATCCTGAATAGCTACAAAGAAAACTATAAGGCATGCTATCAGTAATGCAGCAATCACCTGGGGCCTGTGGAACTGCTGGAAGCTGTTTCTGCAAGCTCAGTCATCCACATCCCCATTGAGCTCAATGGTGTGCATATACTCTGCACTCATCACAGATGTCTGCCCAGGAACAGGGAGCATGCAAATAGAGCCACTTCATCCACAGAATACTAATGGCCTGGTTAGGGGCCCAACCTCGGTAGAACCCTTTGTGGTGGGCCTAAATTTTTTTTAAGGGGAGGGGGCAGGAGGCAAAAGTTAAAGGAAAACCAAGAAAAGCATAGGATTTGGAGAGAGTAACGTTCATTCAGAAGTCCCGGGTGGTGTAAACAATGAATGTACTTAGCTACTAACAAAAAGGGTGCAGGTTGGAGTCCACCCAAAGGCATCCTGGAAGAAAGGCCTGGTGATCTATTTCCCAAAAACATCACTCACTGAACATCCTATGGTGCACAGTTCCATTCTGATGCACGTGACGGTGCCATGAGTCAAATCAGCCCAAGGGTTACTGGTTAAGCCTGATTTAAGGCCTATCTTTGCTACTTTTAGCTACAGAATACTGAAAAAGTCACTTAAAACCAATAAAATAAAATAAAATAAACCCATTGCTGTCCCATGGAATTCTAACTCGTTATCACACTACAGGGCAGAGTAGAACTGCTCCGTGGAGTTTCCAAGGCTGTGAATCTTTCCAGAAGCAGACTGACGTTTCTTTCTCCCGAGGAGAAGCTGGTAGGTTTAAACTGCCAACCTTTAAGCGAACAGCTGAGGACTTAGCCTCTGTACCACGGCTCCTGAAGAAGTCCTTAGTCTCTCTGAATTCCAGTATCCTCCCCTCTATAGTGAGATATTACAATATCTACCAGTTGAGGTTTTCTGGAAGGCTTAAAAAGATCTTGACTGTATAGGCACCCAGCAATAGAGTCTAGCAAGTGGCAGCCACTCAAATCACACCTGTGTATTCATTCTGCCTGGAACACTCTAAAGTTTACTTAATCATCAGCATGTTGGAAAGGTGTGCCTTCAGCCAGTCGTAAGCACTCGAAACGTGTTCCCTCCGTCATGGCCAAGAAACAGTGCTTATCTCCCTACACCATGGAGCTATTTTAAATTTCTTCTATTAAAAGAATTTCAAACAGTACCAAACGGCCAGTTTAAGAAAACGAAATGGTGAGCTTTGCAACGTTTCTCCACTAGGTGATGCTGCACGTTAAAACTTTCCCTCAATTTACCCCAAAACATTTTTTTTTTTTTTTTTTAAAAAAAAGGTGACTGAATGCCCTTGGAAAATGGTGAGAGAGAGAGAGAGAGAGAGAAAAACAATCTGTGCCACAAAAAGTATATTTTATTAATAATTACTCCGGAAAAAAAAAAAAAAAAGTTAATTCAACATTCAGCAATCCATTTACAAAGAGCCATGGTGAAGGTCCCTGCTCTCACCGAGCGTACAATCTAAAGGGCTGAACAGCACTACTGTGAGTCTAAGTATCAAATAATTTTACAACTACTTTTCATAGTTTTTCTTTAAGCAAAACTCTTTCTCGATTGTTTTCCGGTTAGCTAATTCGTAGGCTATGCGGGATTTTTAAGCAAATGCAAACTGGAAGATTCTGCAGACACCCTTCACTGAGACCAGCAGGTCAGGTAGGTGTCAGATCCCCAAACCTGGTGACCCAAAAGGCAGGCCCTAAAGCCGCTACGACTTCTGAGCCTGCCCAGCTCCTGCTGCTGACCCACACCCCGCGCCACAGAGGCTTTGCCCTGCTCCGCTAGGCGGCCCCTCCGCACTCACCAAGGCCGCGAGGCTCGGGCTCCGGCCTCGCAGCGCCGCGAACAGGCGCCGGGTCGCCCCCAGCACCGCCGCCATGGCCGCCCGCAGAAGGTGCCCAGCTCGCTGCCTTTCCGCCCGCTCACGTCCCGCCCCGTTCAGCGCCCGCCGTCCCGGTAGTCTCGCTGCGGCACCGGCCTGGAGCCCAGGATGTCTGAGCAGCTCTCAGCCGTGGGCACAGGCTCAGCCCCGCCGCGAAGGCCCAGCCACGGCCGAGGCCCCGGAAGGCCCCCAGGAGCTTCAATGGCCGCCAGTTTTAACGGCAGCAAATGGGGCGGACACGGTGCTGCATGCTTGCAGGCCGGGACAGCCGCCCGTCCTATCTATCCCGCCTCTGCTCTTTCCACGACATCCCTGTTCTGGAGCTGGGTTTTCGCGTCTGTGCAGAGGAGGTAGACCAGCTAACGGGACGCTGCGGGCTTTCCTCTACGCTGTTTGACCTACTCTCCTGCTCTTCCGTGTTTGGATTCTTGCCCCCACTTAGGCCTCGGGTTGCTGCACCTTTGCGAAGTGGCTAACAGTCCACCACTCTCACGTGGACGGTGGGGCGAACATCCCGTGGCAGCGGGAGAATATCATGGGAAGGGAGAACGGGGCGATGGGCTACGGGTGCTTGAGGACCATCACTCTGGGTGTCCTCCGCTCAGCATTGGGGGAGGGAAGGAGAATGACTAATAGTTCAAATAAGACGTCCAACCTCAGCAGTCCATCCATATAACACTATTGTGGTTTAGATTTTAAACTCGGCTCTGTCATTACGTAGTTGCAAATCCTAGGGCAAGATTCATCTGTCTTTACCTCCATAAGATAGTCTGGAAGAACTGGTTCATAATTCTCTGTAAAAAGTAGCTGTATCATTAACATAGGTGCTGCACACGGTAAGCACTCCAGGGATACTTGTGCATAGATTTAATTTCCTCTATCACCTTTTGGGGTACTGCTTCACGTATGCATGAGTATATATTTGTATATGTATACACACACTTAAAAAACAACTTTATTGTTAATTGGATGAAAGTGTACAGAGCAAATTGGTTTTCCATTCGACAGATCATACACATTTTGGTTCCTGACATGGATTGCAATCCCCACATTGTAATAGTATTCTTTCCACTTCCTGCTATTTCTCTTTGTCCTTCTTTCCTATACATTCCTCCCTTCTGAGCTTTGTTGTTGTTGTTAGGTGCCATCCAGTCAGCTCCAACCCATAGCGACCCTATGTACAACAGAATGAAACACTACCCAGTCCTGTGGCAGCCTCATGATCCCATTGTTGCAGCCACTGTGTCAATTCATCTCATTGAAGGCCTTCGCCTTATTGTTTGACCCTTCATTTTACAAAGCATGATATCCTTCTCCATGGAGTGATCCCTTCTGACAAGGTGACCAAAATAGGTGAGACAAAGTCTAGCCATTCTCGCTTCCAAGGAGCATTCTGGCTGCACTTCTCCCAAGACAGATTTGTTATTTCTTCTAGTAGTCCATGGTACTTTCAATATTCTTTGCCAACACCACAACTCAAAAGTATCAACTCTGCTTTGGTCTTACTTATTCTTTGGCCAGCTGTCATGCATATGAGGCAACTGAAAATACCATGGCTTGGGTTAGGTGCACCTTGGTCTTCAAAGAGACATCTTTGGTCTTCAGCACTTTAAAGAGGTCTTTTGCAGCAGATTTGCCCAGTGCAATACATCGTCTGATTTCTTGGCTGCTGCTTTCATGGGTGTTGACTGAGGAACTAAGTAATATGAAATCTTTGACAACTTCATTCTTTTCTACATTTATCGTGATGCTGCTTATTGGTCCAGTTGTAAGGATTTTTGTTTTCTTTATGTTAAGGTGTAATCCATACTACAGACTGTAGTGTTTAATCTTCATCAGTAAGTGCTTCAAGTCATCCTCACTTTCAGCAAGCAAAGTTGTGTCATCAGTGTATCACAGGTTGTTAACGATTCTTCCTCCAATCCTGATGCCATGTTCTTCAGATAATCCAGCTTCTTGGATTATTTGTTCAGCATACAGATTGAATAAGTATGGTGAAAGGATAAAATGCTGACACACTCCTTCTTGATTTTAAACCATGCAGTATCCCCTTGTTCTACTTGAATGACAGGTTCCTGGTCTGTGTACAGGTTCCTCATGAGTACAATTAAGCATTCTGGAATTCTCATTCTTCTCAATGTTACCCATAATTTGTTATGATCCACACAATCAAATGCTTTTGTGTAGTCAATAAAACACAAGTAAACATCTTTCTGGTATTCTTTGCTTTCAACAAGATCCATCTGACATCAGCAATGATATCTCTCATTCCACGTCCTCTTCTGAATCCAGCTTGCAGTTCTGGAAGTTCTCTGTCAATATACAGCTGCAACCATTTTTTAATTATCTTCAGCCAGTTTTTATTTGAATGTGATATTAATGATATTGTTTGATAATTTCCACATTCTGTGGGATCACCTTTCTTTGGAAGGGGTACAAATATGGATCTCTTCCAGTCAGTTTGGTCAGGTAGCTGTCCTCCAAATCTCTTGGCAAAGCCGAGTGAATGCCTCCAGCACAGCATCCATTTGTTGAAACATCTCAATTGGTATTCCATAAATTCCTGGAGCCTTGTTCTTTGCCAATTCCTTCAGTATAACTTTGACGTCTTCCTTCAATACCATTGGTTCTAGATCATATGTCACCTCCTGAAATGTATGAACATTGACCAGTTATTTTTGGTACAGTGACTCTGGGTATTCCTTCCATCTTTTTTTGATATTTCCTGCATCATTCAATATTTTCCCTATAGAATCTTTCAGTATTGCAATTCGAGGCTTGAATTTTTTCTTCAGTTCTTTCAGCTTGAGAAATGCTAAGCATGTTCTTCCCTTTTAGTTCTGTAATTCCAGGTCTTTGCACATTTCATGATAATAATTGACTGTCTTCTTAAGCTGCTCTTTGAAATCTTCTGTTCAGCTCTTTTATCTTGTTATTTCTTCCATTTGTGTTAGCTACTCTCTGTTCAAAAGCAAGTTTCATAGTCTCTTCTGACATCCATTTTAGTCTTTTCTTCCTTTCCTGTATTTTTAATGACCTTTTGCTTTCTTCATGGATGATGTTCTTGATGTCATCCCACAATTCCTCTGGTTTTTGGTCATTGGTGTTCCGTGCATCATATCTATTCTTTATATGGTCTCTAAATTCAGGTGGAATATAATCAAGGTCATATTTTGGCTCTTGTGGACTTGTTTTGTCTCCAGCTTCAACTTGAATTTGCATATGAGCAGTTGATGATCTGTGCCACAGCTCCAAGCCTTGTTTCAGCTGAAGATATTGAGCTTCTCCATCACCTCTTTCCACAGATGTAGTCGATCTGATTCCTGTGTACTCCATCTGTGAAGTCCATGCGTATAGCTGCCATTTACGTTGTTGAAAAAAGGTATTTACAATGAATAAGTTATTGGTCTTACAAAATTCTATCACGTGATCTCCAGCATTATTTCTGTCATCAACACCATGTTTTCCAACTACCGGTGATTCTTCTTTGTTTCCAACTTTTGCATTTCAGTCACCAGTAAACATTGTGATTGCATGTTTGGTCAATTTCAGACTGCAGAAGTTGGTGAAAATCTTTAATTTCCTTGTCTTTGGTTTTGGTGGTTGATACATAATTGTAGTATTAACTGGTCTTCCTTGTAGGTGTATGAATATTATCCTATCACTGACAGCATTGTGCTTCAGGATAAATCTTGAAATATTCTTTGTGAAGATGGATGCCACACCATTCCCATTCAATTTGCTATTCCCAGCATAGTAGATCATATGGTTGTCTGATTCAAAATGGCCAAAACCAGTCCATTTCAGCTCACTAATACCTAGGATATCGATCTTTAGGTGTTCCATTTCATTTCTGACAACTTCCAATTTTCCTAGATTTATATTTAATACATTCCATGTTCGGATTATTAATGGATGTTTGCAGCTATTTCTTCTCATTTTGAGTCATGCTACATCAGCAAATGGAGGTCCCGAAACCTTTATTCCATCCACATTATTAAGGTTAACTCTACTCTGAAGAGGTAGCTATTCCCCAGTTGTATTTTGAATGCCTTCTCACCTGAGGGGATCATCTTCCAGCACTGTATCAGATAGTGTTTCAGGGCTATTCGTAAAGTTTTCCATTAATATATCAGTGTTTCACCACTGTCAATAAGGTTTTCACTAGCCAATTCTTTGAGAAGTGGATGGCCTCTTCCTTCTTCTGAAGTCTTAATCTCAGCTTTATCCCTAAGCAAATCCTCTTTTAATCTGTTATGATTGATTGTTCTAATGAGTGAGTACTTCCCTAGTGTTATTATTCACCTTAATAGGCTTGTCTGAAAGTTGAGCCAAGAGTGTAAGTTCAGTTCCAGGCTTGAAAGAATTTTAAAGGTCATAGTCTTAGGGGTTCCACCAGTCTTTATCAGACCAGTATGCCTGGTTGTTTTTATGGCTTTGACTTTTGTCCCATATTTTTCTCCCACTCTATATGGGACTTCCTATTGTGATCCCTTTCACAGTGGTTGGTGGTGGTAGCTGCACACCATCTGTTCTGCTCTTCAGGGTTGTGGAGGCTGAGGTTCATGTTGTCCACTAGTCCCTTGGACTAATTATACCCATTCATCTTTGATTGTCTTCACTCTTCTTTGCTTCAGATGAAGAGAGACCAATGGTTGCACCTCAGATAGCCACTCACAAGCTTTTAAGACCTCAGTTGCTACCCACCAAAGTAGGATGTAAAATAATGTCTTTGTGGACTATGTTATGCCTGTTGAGCTTGATGTCCCCTTGACTATGGTCCTGAGCCCAGAGGGGCAGCAGTGCACTCCCTCAAAGTGTTTGGTCATGGCTAAGAAGTTTTCATAACTTTGCCCCCTGTGAGGTCTACTATATACGTGGACATTTTTACAGTACATACAAATACTTATGTAGAAATATTGTCTGCCAAGCCTATATATTATTGTAGGTATAGTCCCATTCACCTACACATACCTGATCAGTTTGCCTGTCTACCTATATATCCATTCATAGATTGTTTGTTATTACTGATAATGCAGGATTGTGTATGTAATAGTGTTTACCTGTGTTGTTTGTAACTCTTGTACACCTCTCCATGTCTTCCTTTTCCTTAGTGATATTGTGCTGGTCACCCACTCTTTGTATATTCCCTTTCCCTTTACTCGTATTAATCTGTATCTCTTACCTAGTCAGTAATTTTCCCTTCTCTCCCCATCATCCCTGGTAACCATCAAAGAATGTTTATTTCTGTTTGTAAACCTTTCCTTGACTTTTTATAATAGTGGATTCATACAATATTTGTCCTTTTCTGATTGACGTATTTCACTCAGCATAATGTCCTCCAAGTTCATTCATATTATGAGATGTTTTACAGATTCTTCATTATTCTTAGTGTTGCATAGTATTCCATTGTGTGTATGTACCATAGTTTGTTTATGCATTCATCCCTTGATGGGCACTTAGGTTGTTTCCATCTCTTTGCTATTGTGTACAGTATTGCAATGAACATGGGTGTGCATATATCTATTCAGGTCCCAGCTCTCACTTCTTTAGGTATATATGTAAGTAGCAGGATTGCTGGATCAAATGGTATTTCTATTTCCAACTTTTTAAGGAAGTGCCATACCATTTTCCACAGTGATTGCACCATTTTATAGTCCAACCAGTAGTGTGTAAAACTTTCAGTCTCTCTACACCCTCACCAGTATCTATTGTTTTCGGTCTTGTTGAACTTTGCTATTATTCCTGGGGGAGATCGTATCTCATTTTGAATTGCATTGCTGTAATGGCTAATGATTTCTGATGGCAAGCATTTCTTCATGCTTTTGTTGGTCACCTGAATGTCTTCTTTGGTGAAGTGTCTGTTCATTTCCTTTGCCCATTTTTGAGTTGGATTGTTTGTTTTTTTGATACTGAAGTGTTGAAGTTTTCTATAAATTTTAGAGTTAAGTCTATTGTCGGATATATTGTTGCCAAATATTTTCCCCAGGAGCTGTAGGTTCTCTTTTTACTCTTTTGGAGAAGTCTTTTGATACATGTAAGAATTTAATTTTTAGAAGGCCCCAGTCATCTAGTTAGCTTCTGCTATTGGGGCATTTATATTTGATAGTCAGGGCCCCTACATTTTTTCTTTGATGATCTTTATAATTTTACATTTTACATTTAGGTCTTTGATCCATCTAGAATTTGTTTTTGTACATGGGGTAAGGTATGGATCTTGTTTTGTTTTCCTGCAAATGGATGTCCCGTTTTGCCAGCACTTGTTAAAAAAGACTGTCTTTTCCCCCATTTAATGGATTCCAGCCCTCTGCTAAAGATCAGCTGTCCATAAGGGAATGGACCTACTTCTGGGTTCTCCATTCTGTCCCACTGGTCTATGTATCTGTAGTTGTACCAATACTAGGCTGTTTGACCATGGTTGTTTTGTAGGTTTTGAGATCAGAATGTGTGAAATCTTCTATTTGGTTCTTCTTGAGTAGGGCTTTGCTTATTCGAGCTCTCTTTCCTTTGCCTATAAAATTAGTGATTGGTTTTTCTACTCCTTAAAGAATGTTGGAGTCTAGATCAGGATTACATTATTGCTTTGGGTAGTGCAAAAAGGATATGGTGGCAGGATCCTCTAACCTCCTCTAACTTCACAAGGGGGAGAGTCACCATCAGCAGCCCAAGGCTTATTTCTATGAAGCCAGACATGCCATCACCCTCCAGCCTTTTTACCAATTCTGACACTAACTGTCCCTCCCACAGCATTCACTATTCTCTTCTGGGTTGGATAATTTGTTGCAATGGCCACATAGAACTTACAGACAATAGTCATGATTATGGGGTTTATTAGGGAAGTAACAGGTCACAATTCAGGTTCAGGCATGCACTCAGGATACAATTCTTCAGTCAGGACAATCTCCCCTCAGCCATGCCCTCAGGCACCCCTCCTTTTGGCCCTTGGCCTCTCGGCCTGGCCTCTGCCCTGCTGGAGCTAATGTTACAGCTCTTTTAGGTCTGCTGATAGGTACCCCTAGGTGCACCCCACTCTGCCAGCAAGGCTGCTACCCAAAGGCACTCAGCCTTCTCGCTCTGTGGCCCACCAAGCCTGCCACTCTGTCTCATATCATCTGCAAATAGGGAAATTTTACTTCTTTCTTACCAATTTAGATGCCTTTTATTTCCTTTTTGTCTTACTGCCCTGCCAAGGACTTCCAATACAAAGTTGAGTAGAAGGGCATCTTTGTCTGGTTCCTGTTCTCAAGGAGAATGCTTTCAGTCTTTCTCCATTGAAAATAATATTGGTTGTTGGTTTTGCATACATGCCCTTTATTGTGTTGAGGCATTTCCCTTCAATTCCTATTTAGCTCAAAGTTTTTTATCAGGAATAGGTGTTGGATTTTATCAGATGCCTTTTCTGCATCGATTGATGTGATCATTTGGTCCTTTTCCTTTGTTTTATTTATGTTGTGGATTACATTGACTGTTTTTCTAATGTTGAACTAATCTTGCATGTTGTTGTTGTTATGTACCATTGAGTCAGCCCTGACTCATAGCGACCCTTCCTTGGGTTTCCGAGGCAGTATCACTACAGAAGTAGGATTGCCCAACCTTCCTTCCGAGGAGTGGCTGATGGGTTTGAACCGCCAGC
>NW_006921699.1:6728676-6739292 GCF_000298275.1 Orycteropus afer afer | reverse complement strand
CCTCCCCTCCCCGCCCACCCCTGGCAACCAACAAAGAAAGTTTTCCTTCATGTATAAACGTTTCCTTGACTTTTTATAATAATGAACTAATACTGTATTTGTCCTTCTGTGACTGATTTATTTCACTCAGCATAGTGTCCTCCAAGTTCATCCGTGTTATGCGGTGTTTTGCAGACTCTACATTATTGTTTAGTGCTGCATAGCATTCCATTGTGTGTAATGTACCATAGTTTGGTCATCCACTCTTCCATTGACGGACACGTAGGTTGTTTCCATCTTTTTGCTATTGTAAATAGTGCTGCAGTGAACATGGGTGTACATATATCTGTTCCTGTCTTGGCTCTCATCTCTCTAGGATATATACCTTGTAATAGCTTTGCTGGATCAAATGGTATTTCCAATTCCAGATTTCTAAAGAATCACCATACTGCTTTCCACAGCACTTTTATCACTTCACAGTCCCACAAGCAGAGTATGAGAGTCCCAACCCCTCCCCACACCCCTGCCAGCATTTGTTATTTTCTGTCTCATTGAACCTTGCCGTCAGTGCTGGGGTGAGATGGTATCTCATTGTTGTTTTGATTTGCATCTCTCTGATGGCCAGTGATCCTGAGCATCTCTTAAAGTATTTGCTGGCCACCTGAATATCCTCCTTGGTGAAGTGTCTATTCATGTCTTCTGCCCATTGTTCAATTGGATTGTTAACTCCTTTGCTATTGAGGTGTTGGAGTTTTCTATAAATCTTAGAGATAAGTCCCTTGCCAGATATATAACTATCGACAAGTATGAATTTGTTGCTGTCACTTTTGTTATGTGCTTTTCCGTGGCCGATTTCTTTGTTCCATGTAATTTTCTGTGCTGAGCTTGTTTTGTTTATGAATTGTGTTATCACTTCCTTCATTGCTGTTGTTTTAGTATTCGCTAAATATTTGTACTGGGCCTCTTTTTTATTTTGATGTGAAGGTTTATCATTTTTCTTTGAGGATACCCTGTGATTTATAGTTTTCTTCCCAAGTTTAGAACAGTCCATTCTATCTTGTAGTTGTCTTGACATCCCTAACATTTAGAAGTTCTGTGACTACACAATTTTTTCCCTATTTTTGGTTTGTAGTTGTCCTCATTTGTCAATTGATGTCCCTGGTTCCTTGTTTACAATCTTGTAGGCTTCTTTACTTTGGATAATTCTGTAACTTGATTGGTTTCTAGGTTATGCCATCATCATGTGTGTTAATTGCCAGTTATTTTTTGCTGTTGTTGGTTCTCTGTCCAAAGGACTCCCTTTAGCATCTCTTGTAAGGTCAGTCTGGTTTTAACAAATTCCCTTAATTTCTGCTTATCTGGAAATGTCCTAATTTCACCATGATATTTGAGGGACAATTTTGCTGGGTACATTAATTCTTGGTTGGAAATTTTTCTCATCCAGGGTTTTATATATATCATCCCAATGTCTTCTCGCCTGCATGGTTTCTGCATAGAAATCTGAGCTTAGTCTTATTGGTTGCCCCTTGTAGGTAACGTTTCATTTTTCCCATGCTGCTTTCAGGATTCTTTGTCTTTGGGTTTGGTGAATTTGATGATGATATGTCTTGGTGATTTTCTTTTGGAGTCTATGCTGTTTGGGGTTCATTGGACTTCTTGAATAGGTATATTCTCATTTTTCATCATACCAGGAAAATTCTCTTCCAAGAAATCTTCAACAATTTTTTCTGTGGTTTTATTTGTCTCTTCCTGTTCTGGAATTCCAATGACACATAGGTTATGCCTTTTGATGGTATCCCACATGAACCTTAGGCTTTCTTCATTTTGTTTTGATCTTTTTTCTGACTGATCTCTTTCCAAAGAAGTATCGAGGTATTTGCTTTCAATCTCACTAATTCTGTCTTCCATTGATTCAATTCTACTTTGCCTGTTCAATTTGTCATCTATTTCTGAAAATTTAGTATTAATCTTCTGGATTTCTATGTGTAGATTTTGTATCATTTCTAATTTTTCATGTATTTTGTCATTTTGTTCTTACATTGTCTTTTGAAATTGTTCTAGGGTTTTCTCTGTGTTTTCCTCAATTTTGTCAGTGTTTTCCTTGATCTGTCTCTCAATTCATTGAAGGTAATTAAATATAATTCTTTTGAATTCCTTATCAGGGAGTTCCAATGCTGCATCTTCCTCAGGGATGTGTTGGGTCTGTATTGTGGTCCCTTGTTTTTCCTACTTTATCTTGCTTCTTTTTGTGAACTGCGAAGCTCTGTTGTCTCCGAGGCATTGTGACATTTTTGTTTTTATATTTAGTTGGTGATTGTATATTGGAGTGACTTGCCCATGATTTTTATTTTGTTATCTATGTAAGCAGGGTACTGTGTTGTGCTCTTCTGTTCACTAGTTGGCAGCACTTATTATACACTCACCACCTGTGTCCTTTCCCATTGTCAGCCTCCCATATGTCTCTGCCAAGGTCTGGTGTTAACAAATTTAACAAATTTCTCTTTAACAAAGAGAGCCTTTTCTTAGGTCCCTGGAATCCAGATGAGAATGCTGTCACTTTAAAATCCAAAATGGCCACCATTTGTAAACATTCAAAATGGCTGTGCCCTCGGTCACTTTATATATGCAGAATTGTCACCTCTTGTTATCAAAATGGTTGCACCCTCCAGACAGCCAAAAGTCCACAGCTCAGGTTGTCTCCCTCCTTGCTATTTCCCTTCCTAGTCATAGGCCACCAACGCAATTGTCCCTGCAGCCCTTGGGAACCAAGGCTGATCTTTAGGTCAATTCTCAGGTCCCAACACCACTTGAAAATATTCAGACTGTTGGTCCTGTCAGAGTAGCTGACAGTCCACTGCTCTGACCATCTCTGTTTTTGTTCAGGTTTTTCCATTAGTTGGTCCCGAATCCACGCCTGTATACTTCCTTTCAAAGCTCAGGGCTCCAGGATTATCTTGTGTATCTCTGTCAACTGGTTTCTCTTTTCTGTGTTGAAGAGGGTCTGTGTAGCTTGTGTACCTATTCCTCCATCTTACCGGAAGTGCATATTTTTAAGTTTTAAAATTTATTGAGGCTTGCTTGTAGCCTAAGATATGATCTATTCTAGAGAATGATCCATGTGCACTGGAAAAGAATGTGTATTGATTTTTGTTGAGTGGAGTGTTCTGTACATCTGTGAGGTCGAGTTGGTTGATTGTCTTGCTGGAATCTTTGTTGATTCTGTGTATTTGTTGAGTTTCTTTCTAGCTGTTTTGTCCTTCATCAAAAGTGGTGTGTTAAAGCCTCCCACTACTATTGTGGAGTCATCTATTGCTCTTTTCAATTCTGCTAATGTTTGTTTTATGTATATTTGGGGTTCTTTCATAAGATGCATAGATATTATGGTTATGTCCTCTTGCTGAATTGACTCTTTTATCATTATGTCCTTCCTTGTCCCTTATGCTGGTTTTTGCCTTGAAGTCTGTTTTATCGGAAATTAATATTGCCATTCCTGCTCTTTTTTGGTTGCTCTTAGATTGATTTTATTTTCCTCATCCTTTGATTTTTAATTTATTTTTATCTTTATGTGTAAGGTGAGTCTATTGTAGGAAGCATATTGATGGCTCCTGTTTTCTTATCCATTCTACCACTCTCCTTCTAATGACTGGTGCATTTAATCTATTCACATCCAGTGTAATTAAGGACAGGTATGAATTTACTACTGTAATTGAATGAGAAAAGAAGAAAAGACTAAAATGGATGTCAGAAGAGACTCTGAAACTTGCCCTTCAGTGAAGAGTAGCTAAAGCAAATGGAAGAAATGACAAGGTAAAAGAGCTGAACAGAAGATTTCAAGGAGCAGCTCAAGCAGACAAAGCCAATTATTATAATGAAATGTGCAAAGACCTGGATTTAGAAAACCAAAAGGGAAGAACATGCTCAGCATTTCTCAAGCTGAAAGAACTGAGGAAAAAATTTAAGCCTTGTGTTGCAATATTAAAAGATTCTATGGGCAAAATATTGAATGATGCAGGAAGCATCAAAAGAAGATGGAAGGAAGACACAGAGTCACTGTACCAAAAAGAACTGGTCGATCTTCCTCCATTTCAGGAGGTGGCATATGATCAAGAAGCAATGGTATTGAAGGAAGAAGTCAAAACTGCACTGAAGGAACTGGCGAAGAATAAGGAATGTTCCTTGAAAGCAAGAATGGCCAGACTTCATCTCACCTATTTTGTCATGTTGTCGTAAGGAACCATTCCCTGGAAAAGGACATCATGCTTGGTGAGGTGGAGGGTTGACGAAAAAGGGGAAGGCCTTCAATAAGATGGATTGACACAGTGGCTGCGGCTATGGACTCAAACATAGCATGGATCTTGGAGCTGGTGCCAGACTAGGCAGTGTTTCATTCTGCTGTGCATAGGGTCACTGTGAGTCAGAGATGCCTAGACAGCACCTAACAACAACGACAACATACTAAAACTGGAACAATTCAGAGAAGATTAGCTTGGCCCCTGAGCAAGGATGACACGCAAATTCGTGAAGCATTCCATATTTTTACCAAATGTGCATGAACTGCTGAATGTAAATCAAATTTGCTTTGTAAATTTGCACCCAAAGCACAATTAAAAAAAAATAATCAAATGATGTATTGTACTGGGAGAATTTGCAAAAGACCTCTTTAAAGAATTTAAAATCAAAGATGTCACTTTGAGGACCAAACCATAGTGTTTCCAGTCACCTCATATGCATGTGAAAGCTGGACAATGAAGAGGACTGAATAAGAATTGATGCCTTTGAATTATGATATTGGTGAAAAATATTGAATATAGCATGGACTATCAGAGGAATAGGAGCTCTGGTGGCATAGTGCCTAAGGTATTTGACTGCTCACCAGAAGGCTGGTGGTTCAAACCTACCAGCCACTCTTCAAAAGGAAGACAGGGCAATCTACTTCCACAGTGATACCAGCTCAGGAACTCCAAGAGGGGTTTCTATGATTCAGATCTGACTTGATGGCAGTGTTACATCGCATTATCAAAAGAATGAACAAATCTGTCTTGGAAGAACTTCAGCCACAATGCTCCTTAGAAGTAAGGATGGTAAGACTTCGTCTCACATACTTTGGATATGTTACCAGGAGAGACTAGTCACTGGAGACTTGTCATGCTGGTAAAGGAGAGGGTCAAAGAAAAAGTAAGATGCTTAATGAGGTGGAATGACACAGTGACAACAAGAATGGGCTCAAACATGTCAATAATTGTGAGAATGGTGCAGGACCAGGCAATATTCTGTTCTGTTGTATGAATCAGGGTGGTTATGAATCAGAACTGACTCGATGGTACCTCAGATTTGCTAAGCATATCCTCTGTAGTGAACACCATGCTTGGATTGGTATAATTTAGCTGGTCTTGGATCACTCCCCTCATCTCTATTTCTCATTCTCTCTACACCAGTGCCTTTTGACTGTCCATCTCCCTGTCTACTCTCAAACACACTCTCTACTCTTGAATCTCCTCTCCACAGAACCCCTGGGTAGCTGGTCTTGACCAAATGTTACAAGCAGAGCCATGAATCTGTGGGTCATCCTGGGAGACTCCCTCCTCTCTCCAGATTAGATTCCCTGTATTTCAGAAAACATGAAAATGTCCATGTCTTTGATAGGGTAATTCCCACTCTGGGAATTTTACCTTAAGGAACTGAGGCCATATACAACCATAATATTCTGCAAAAGAAGAAAGGCTCAGTAAATAATACTTAATCTACTCAAAAGGCCTATTATGTAGCAATGGTTCAAAAAACTATTAACAACAGGAAATATCACTTGTTAAGTCAAAATAGAAAGAAAAAAAAAGTGCTAAATTATACTGTAACTATGAGATACACACAGTGAAAATGTATATATGATAATCACCAGGCACAGAGTCTGGGCAGGGTTACCATCCCATGGAGAGGCCCTGGAGTCAGAATACTTAGGTTTGAAGTTTGGTCCCACTGCTGGAAGCTGCATAACCAGTTAGTTGGGCCCTCAGTTTACTCTTCTATAAAATGAGGATATTTGATAGTTGTGTCAATCTCATAGGGCTGTGTGCAGATTAAATGAAATAGTATATATAAAGCACTTAAAATAGTACCTGGCACACACACCAGTAATACCCAAATATTAAGTTATTATTATAAGAGGCAGAATCACTAGTTGATGTTTTCCTTGTATTTGTAATTACAAACATCCAAACAGTGAAGGTTGAATCCCAGCTTCATCAGTTTACTATCTATGTAGCCTGGGCAAGTTATTACCTCTTTACGCCTGTTTTGCTCATTTATAAAATGGAAATAAAGGTACTATTCTGAACCACAGTCCCCTCTGTCATTGACCACACCAGCCACTGCCATCTACAGCATGACATGTTATAGGCTCCCATGCAATACAGCACTCTGAGAAGGAGACTCATCTAAAGTTCTATTTTAATAGAATTTAGAGTGTTGTATGAAATAAACATTCAACCACTCTAAATAAACACTGGAAACCAGTAGTATAAAAATAATTTATCATTATATAATTAGCCATCATATCGTAAAGCATATCAAAAAGTTTGAATAAATTATGTGGCGTCTCTTTACTAAATGTGTCCTGAAATCAAATGGAATCAACTTGCAGGCAAGGACAGCGTTTTATACTGTTTTTGGACTTCACTAATCTGAGCACAGTGTTAGGGACATTTTAAGGCTTAAAAAAGGCATGTTGGTTAGATATCTATGACTAAAATTTAATTTATACCATAGAACTGCTAGGCTTTAGTTATGATGGCAGCATATATGTTCTCCTAACATCTGCCTTATCCAGAAACACTTCTTAAACCACCTCAATTTCTTTCAGTGTTATTAGAGATCACAAATACTAAGGTATTTAATCTTTTATTTTCATCAGTAAAGACAGCAATTAGTCATTGCTACTGGTGAGGTCCTACCTGTCAATTCTAGTCATTCTTCCCATGACAAAACTTCCCTGCTTACAGACCGTGTAAAAAAAATTACAGAAGAACAGAAAACCAACCTTCGGGACATACGGGGAATCAAGAGTTTTCTAAAACTACAAAGTCCTGTTTCTGTCTTATACATAGTAAGCATATTCTACTCACTATTCCACCAGCATATGTCTTCACATTTTAAACTGGGTTACTCCCTTAAAACAATGCATTATGTTCAAGTAGTAAAAATAAGAACAGTGAATTCCATTGAATGTTTTTGCATTTGCTTATTACTAGTTAAAATGCCCATTTATAATTTTTCTTTTTACACATTCGTAGTTCAACAAATGCATGATTCTTTTAATCTGAAGGATATTGCAAGTCAGCACTTCATTGAAGAAAGTGTATGAAATCGCAGCATTAGTTTCTGAAACGGAGGATTGAAATTCTGCTTTCCAACTTCTACTTTTAGTCCATCACTATTCCGCATGTTCCTGTTCTTGTCCTGGAATTAGCCACCGAATGCTCTCAGTTCGAATGGTAGCATACATAATAAAACTAATTAAAAAGAATAAGGAAAATACAAGCAACCAGTCCACGCTTTTTATCAAAGTGCTGGGAAGAGGGCCTATTTGGTCAGCTTGAGTTACCACAACATTTTTCTTGGCTTCTATACCTGAAAGAGAAATCAGTTGTTTCCAATCAGAAAAAGCACCTGCCATAGATTTTTCTGAAGTATTATGCATGGTATGCAAAATGATACACAGTCGTAACATAAACACTCAGATATACTAGTATATCTGAGTGGATTTCACTTGTCTGTTGGTGTAATCTGCAACTTGCCTTTCTCCCCACCATATCAAAGGATCGGGAAATCCATTCAGCTGTTGAAAGCAAAAACTAGAATTCTTGTGAATTCATCAGAGGTTTCTTAAGCAATGCATTGCAAGAATTTTCTTTTGTTCTCTTTTGAGTCCAAAGTTCAATAAGTAACTAATAAAGTTACTCCTAGGGCTCTAAAGAATGATTCTACAAATTAAGTAATGCTAAATTCAAAATGCTGGGTTTTTTTTTTTTTTTAAATGCTTTGAAATAATTTACTAAAAAAAAAATGCACTGTTAGAACAACTAACCATCACTGGGACCAATGACTCCCAAAGATGCTTCTGCAGCTCGTGGACTCTAGGTTTCCTTAAGCATTGAACAAAATGGTTCCCTCTCCCCACATCAGGCTGGATGACAGTCAGGGGTCTGGTATGTGACAATCCAGGACCAAACTTAGGATATCTAAACACTTGATAGCAAGCTTTCTACAAGTAGAAGCTCTTCCTTCTTTAGTATTAGATATAAGTAATTACATGTAATTTAATATATATGGAATGTGTGATAAAAATATATATATATATATTTCCAATGAATAAACTTCAGGAAGAAGTGAGATGTTCGTATTTAATGTATTAAAGTTTTTGAGGAGAGAACGTTTCCAATAGAGGAAATGTCTTCCATTTACAATGTTTAAACTTTCATGAACACAGTAATATTAAGGCTGTATGTTTTGCCAAATGTTAAGGAATTAAAATAGCATCTACAAATGGATTAATCAGTGGACACTGTACAGAAACAAATTAGCCAAACGAACTATATACAATACAGAGGAATCTCAAAATCATAATGTTGAATAACTAAGCCAGACACAAAATACTGCATACTCTATGTCCCCATTAATACACAACTGGCAAAAAGGCAACTAGACTATGGTATTAGAAGTCAAGATTGTGGTTATCTTTGGGGAAGGGGTAGTGCCTGAAGCACTTAATGATGAAGACCAAAGACTATAGCCTTCAGTATGGATTACACCTCAACATAAAGAAAACAAAAATCCTCACAACTGGACCAATAAGCATCATCATGATAAAAGGAGCAAAGATTGATGTCAGGATTTCATTTTATTTGGATCACAATCAACACCCTTGGAAGCAGCTGTCTAGAAATCAGACAACATATTGCACTGGGGAAATCTGCTGCAAAAGACCTCTTTAAAGGGTTAAAGAGTGAAGATGTCACGTTGAAGACTAAGGTGTGCCTGACGCAAGCCATGGTATTTTCAATATTCTCAAATGCATGTGGAAGCTGAACAGTGAATAAGGAAGACTGAAGAAGAACTGATGCATTTGAATTGTGTTGATGAAGAATATTGGACTACCAGAAGAACGAACACATCTATATTGGAAGAAGTACATCTGGAATGCTCCTTAGAGCAAGAATGGCCAGACTTTGTCTCACCTACTTTGGTCATGCTGTCCGAGGACCAGTTCCTGGAGAAGGATGTGCTTGGTAAAGGGTAGTAAAAAAGAGGACGACTCTCAACAAGATGGAATGACACAGTGGCTGCAACTATGGACTAAAGCATAACAAAGATTGCAAGGATGGTACAAGACCAGGCAGTGTTTCATTCTGCTGTACATAAGGTTGCTATGAGTCAGAGCCAACTCAATGGCACCTAACAATAACTGTATTAGAGCTTAAATTCTAAAGCACTTAGGTTTGCATAAGGCTGTGGTCTACAGGGGTCCTAACTCCATTCTTAACATAAGTTCAGATACCAGGTGAGTTCTTTCTGACCTTCAAACTAACATTGTGGCTATCCACAGACAAGTTCTAGGTCAAACCTAAGGAGGGGCAGTTTGCCCTCAGGAAGAGTGTTGTTGAAAGTAGATTATACTCATACAAAGAACTAGGGAACTTGCCTAAGTGTGTTCTTATCTCATTTAAATTAAGTTTGGGGTCCTGGTATTGTCTTGCAGCCATTTTATTTCTATAAATCAGGGTGCCTGGTCATGAGTCGTATCTAGACCACCACGTTGCCAGGTGGTCAAGCCCAGAACCAATCCTATAACTCTTTTTAATCTTTAATTACATGTAGTGCCTCCTGTGACAGTGATGAATCGATCTGCCATCAATCATGATTTTGTGGTGATTTCCTTTGTTTTTAATCATGTATAATTAGCCCCATGGCCAAGACTCAAGGGACTCCATTCTGCTTTCATTATTGTGTACATGCTGATGGTTTCCCTCATGCTGGATGACTGTCTTTGTTTTGTCTTTGTCCCGTCTAAGGTTTAATAAAAGTGTCTCTATTGAACCGGTTCAACTCTGGGGTCTCTTTTCCTCTATTACATAACAAGTTTATTAGGAAAAAAGTGTTAATACCTCAATCTTGAATCCTTCATTTAAGATAAAGATTACAGCGGATCAGAACCTACAGAAGACATATACCCCCAGCAATAAAATATTTTCTATAGCACATTATTTCTACATACCTGTCTGATTAAAAATGAAAATTTTCAGAGTTTCCAGTGTTCGGTCTGTATGGTTAAATCTAGCCATTGGTTTAGCTCCTTGAAATAACAAAATGTTAGGAACAGCTACAGTGCCAAACCTAGTAGAAAGGCTGTAAGAAAAAGAAGTCAGTCAGAAAAGCTGAATTAACAGTGGGCTTTCTCCCACAATCAACTTATTAGAAGGGATGGAAATCAATGAGAAAAGATCAGTTTCATTGGATCTAAAGAGGTTTGTAGCATAGTGCCTAAGGTACTTGACTGCTAACCAGAAGGCTGGCGGTTCAAACCCATCGGCCACTCCTCGGAAGGAAGGTTGGGCAATCCTACTTCCGTAGTGATACTGCCTCGG
>NW_006921699.1:6713649-6727558 GCF_000298275.1 Orycteropus afer afer | reverse complement strand
CTGGGGGTTCAAACCCACCAGCCACTCCTTGAAAGGAAGGTTGGGCAATCTATTTCCATAGAGATACCACCTTGGAAACCCAAGGAGCAATCATTATGAGTCGGAAAAAATGACTCGATGGCACTGAGTTTGGTTTTTGGTATACCAGGCACTAAGAAAAATATATGGAGATGAAGGAAAGAAGGAACAGGGCAGATCAAAAAATCCAGTAGGGGCAAGAGGAGCAGTGCTGGATACTGTACCAAAGACTCCAGAGAGAACCAAGCAGATGTAGGAGTCAGCTGGCTCAGAAACAATGGGGGGCCCAGGCAAAGCTGGACATCTGACCTCAACTGTCCTTCCAATCAGTCTATTCCCACAGCCAGCTTAGACATTTCCCTGAAGCCCTTGTGAGAATTATGAATTTGTCAGGCAATTTATTTCTTCATAAATAGTTTGAGGTAAATTTTGGCATTAACATCTCCTACACTAAAAATCAGTGAAGTATGAATAAACTTTTACTCAACTGCAACTTCTTATTTTCAAAATGTTTTACCACCAATTTGACCATCTTCCAGACATTTCAAGTTTATTCACACACAACTTCCTTGTGACCTGCTAAGGAGCATTCCTCAATCAGAGGAGGAAGGAAACACACAGCTGGTAGCCCAGGACCCATCACAGCTCTTGCCAGGTGAAATCTGTAACATCTGAGCAAAGCTCTCTGTAATCTATTTTACTGACACTTAAAAAAAGACAACAGCTCACTGAATACAAAAGAAATATAAGACAAGGGTAAAATGTCATTTTTTGTAGGGCTAAATTAATTCATTAAATTAATTTCAGTGTCCGCTATGGGAAATGCGTACAAAAATAAATGTAAGCAAGAGGAAAGAAACAAGGAAAAGGGGACAAGAAGGAAAGAAAAAGAAAGAGAAGAGAAAAAAAGAAATCCTAAGTAGACATAGAACAGGGAATGGAAGGAAGATGGGATGCCAGGGGTACTAACTTGGGACCTAAATTGCAGGTTAAGTCACAAAGGAATGTTGGATGTGTGACACTAATTGTGCTAAGAAAGGCCTCTGTTGTCTCCCTAGCAATCAGGCAGCGCTACCTTTAAAGCTCTGGTAGCATAGTGGCTAAGTCACTTGCCTGCTAACCAGACGGCTGGCGGTTCAAACCCACCAGCCACTCCTCGGAAGGAAGGTTGGGCAATCCTACTTCCGTAGTGATACTGCCTCGAAAACCCAAGGAGGGGTCGCTATGAGTCGGGGCCGACTCGACGGCACATAACAACAACAACAACAACAACATGCAGAGAATAGTCCGCTTTCTTTCAAAGGCCTCCAGAAAATGACATTTTCCCTCAGGAGTTTGACCACCCTCACTTGCCCTTGCCTCTCCTCTCCTTCAGTCCAGGTTTGAAGCTCACACCCACCACCCCTGCTTCTAACTTAACTAGTTCTGACCTCCACACAACTACCATCCAAACAGATGAGATGTAAACTCCATTAAGGGAAGATACCTGCTATGCTGAGATGCATCCAATGCCAGAAAATGAAGAGCTGGAAATGCCCGGGGCAAAGAATTAAAATGAGGGGCCAAACTGGCAGAAAATCGGCACCATGGAGTATAAAACAGGACCAGCGTGCAGTCACTACCATTTGGGTTTAAAAAATCCATAAGGTCCTGTGATGAAAGAAACAGATGTTAAAGTTGGTAATAAACATATGTTCACATTTTTCCAGGATACCCAGGAATACTACTATAGCCTCCAGGGAGAGGAACTGGTGGGTGAGGACAGGGAGAGGAGGGAGACTGTACTACTGTAAACACTTTAGGACTTTTTGGATTTTGAACCACATGAATCCATGAATCAGCAGAAAAGTACTATCAAATGACAAGTTATAATCCTTCCTCTCTAAGCTTTCCTAATATGACTATAGAGCTACTTTATTATTTTTCATAATGCAATAATTTAAATATTACAACTCACAAGACCACTGCTCTGGCCTTTGACTGGTGTGTCTAACTCAATCTAATGGCATTATTGAAGCACTATGATCTCAGACTCAAACTATCATCTCAGCAGACTGGAGTCTGTACTAAGCAGCTGGATCAATATATTTGGCCAAATATATTGGTGAATCTTCCCTGCCACCACCCTAATTTGACTGTGTAAACTGCTCTTACACAGTCAAATTAGGGTGGTGACAGGGAATGGGGCAATCTACTTCCGTAGTGATACTGCCTCAGAAACCCAAGGAGGGGTCGCTATGAGTCGGGTCTGACTCGACGGCACATAACAACAACAACAAACTGCTCTTACCAGGTCGCTATGGGTGACACCAGTTAAACAGTCCTGCAGAGCTGAGGCATAGTGTCTACCAGGCACTGGGGAGAGGGTGTGAGGCCAGCATTGATCCAGCACTTGAAGGGCGGCTATGAGCACAAAACATACTACACCTTCACTTAAAATAAACAAACACAGCTTTCTGAGCTAGAGTTTTACTCTTCTTCCAAAAACCAAACCAAACTCACTGCCATCGAGTCGATTCCTATACATGGTGACCCCCTTTGGGTTTCTGAGGCAGTGAATCTTTATGGAAGTAGATAGCTCCATCTTCCTTCCACAGAGTGGCTGGTGTGTTTGAACTGCCAGCCTTCTGGTTTGCAGTCAAGTGCCTTAGACACTACGCTACGAGAGCACCTTTTACTTCTCTTAGCAGCCTGGAATTCATCCTCCTCTTCTGGCTTCTTAACAATCCTAAAGAAACTTCCCATCATCCCAGCACTCCCTTTAGAACCACAATTCATCCAGGTATCTGGAAAAGCATGAGTGGGTTTGGAACAATTGTCTCAGCTCTCACTCCAGAGTAAACATAGAATTCACACTTTTTGGAGGAGACAGAAACTTTTCATCGGTATATTTTATATCCCATGGGCTCTAAATTATAATTTTAGTAATTCAAATATCTTAAAGTTGCTTCTGTAATAAATATTTCATTTTGAAGAAGAAAAATGCTGCTATTCTGACACTAAGCACCTCTGTCCATGAGGATTTAAAAGCATAACTGCTTTCCTCCTTTCCCAATAAACATCATGGAAAGCGAAGGCAATTTTCACTGATGTAGCCATTACATGCTACTCCACTTACAGTATGTAAAGATTGTTTGAAAGCTGACAGAGAATTAAATCATAAACGTATATGCTGAATAACGTGGGTGAACTTTGAGGACATTACGCTGAGTGAAATAAGTCAGTCAGAGAAGGACAAATACTGTATTAGTTCACTACTGTAAAAAGTAAATGAAAGGTTTATATATGGACGGTAACTTTGTTGGTTACTAGGGATAGGAGGAGAGGAGGGAACACTGCTAGATAGGTAGAGACTAGAATTGATTTGGGTAAAGGGAAGGGCAATGTACCAAAAGTTGAGTGATCAACACAGTGGCACTGAGGAAAAGGAAGACAGAGAAGTACATGGGAGGTACAGAAAACAAAGATGAACCCTTTTGCATGTACAGTACTGCATTGTCTGTGATGGCAAGCATTGATCTACGGGTGGATAGATGGGTAGACAGGATGAATGATCAGGTATGTCTAGGCGAGGGGAGTGTGCCCATGAACATGTACAGGTATGGCAGATGATGTTTCTACATGCATATTTGTATGTGCTGTAAGAATGTCTAGGTGTATAGTAGAGCTGACAAGGGACAAAGTTTTGGTGACTTCTTGGCCATAGCCAGCTACCCTGAGGGAGCAACTAGTTGGAGCTGTGGGTTCAGAACCATGGTCGCAGGGGACATCAAGCTCAATTGGCATAACATACTACACAAAAACACTCTTCTACATCCTGCTTTGGTGAGTAGTGACTGGGGTCTTAAGAGCTTGCAAGCAGCCATCTAGATGCAACAATGGGTCTCTCCTCTTCCAGAGCAAAGAAGAATGAAGAAAAATCAAAGACACATGGAAACAATTAGTCCAACAGACTAGTGGACCACACAAACCTCAGCCTATATGACCATGAGACCAAAAGAACTAGATGGTGCCTGGCTACCACTGTCAACCACTCAGAGGGGGATTGGTGCAGGAGATTCTGGACAGAGTGGAAGAACAATGTGGAACAAAACTCAAAATCATTAAAAAAAAAAAAAAAAAAAGACCAGGTTTGCTGGTCTGATTGAGCCTAGTGAGACCCCTGAGACTATGGCCCTTCATTACTCTTCAGGTCGGGAACTGAGCTCACTCCTGTGGCTTCCAGTCAAACAACAGAGAGGCATATGTGGTGAACATTAAATCAGGAAGATACACTTCTTGAAGGGATCAATTGTGGGAGAACAGAAGGGTGGTGTTTGCACAGGGAGAGAGCTGGGGGGGGGCAGCAATGCATGGGAGGGAAGGACACAGGGAAGAGGTAACTATGGAGAAGAAGTGGGAAGAGAGCACTTACACTGTGGGGAACTGCAGTCAATGTCATGAAACAAAATATGTATGAACTGCTGTATGGAGAATGAATATGCTCTGTAAACTTTCACCCAAATCACAATAAAAATTTTAAAAGAAAAAAAAAAAGTACATGCTGAGAAGGAGAGAAGCACTAAATAATGCATTTGCTTACCTGTGACATATTTAATATTTTCAAGGTAAAATTTTCGAATTCCGTCACATTTCTCTCCTCACAATTCACCTTTGGGGATTTCTGACTTTCAGTGTTATTGGCCTCCTCTGTTGGAGCATGATCAGACTCTGCCGCTTCTGGCTCTGTGTAATACTCCTCCTCTCTATCTGGGAAGTTTGTTCCAGCACTATCCAGAGAAAAGAGGCTCTCTCTGAGACTGCACCTTGAGTCTTCTGCACCTCCAGCCCCACAGGTACGATCACTGGGCTCTGAGCTCAGTTTATCCTCAGCTTCCCCAGGAATCACAGACAACATCACCATGTGATCGCCATCACTGTCCAGTCCCAGCACTGCATCAGCCTCTTCAGCTAACATCTCCTGGCCCATCGGGCCATGCGGGGGCTCCTCCTCACTCAGGTACATAGCCCCTGCCTCGAGAGAATGAACAGGCTGCTCCTCAGGCCACACGTGACCACTCTCCTCTGTAAACAAAACATGCCAGCATGGTCACAAACATATCTGACTTCAAAATAAATGAACCTCAAATGGTTACAGTTCTCCTCAAATATGAAATGTTCCCCTACAGAGGAAAAAAAGTTATCCTTTCTATTAAGTTATCCAAGAGACAAGAGCCACCCACCATTCTCCAGGTGATGAAGAAGGTGATCACAAGGGGTCCTAGATCAATGAGTGCCAAATAAGTAAGTGGATAAAAACCTACACCTGTCATCTAGATTATATCCAAAAATATTCCACAGTACAGACATCAAGCTAGGAAAATATGATGTAGATATTTTAATATTTTCTTTTGTTTGATAAGAATACCCCCAGGAGGACCAGGTTTGCTGGTCTGATAGAGCCTGGTGGAACCACTGAGACTATGGCAGAGAGGTGCATAAGAGCTGCCCTTCAGGTCTGGAATTTAACCCATGCCTGTGGCTTCCAGCCAAGCAAAAGACAGGCATATGAGGTGAACATTTACCTGAGGTAGATACACTCCTTGGAGAGAACAATCATGGGAGAAAGAAGGGCTGCTTATGCACAGGGAGACAGCTCAGGGGGCAGGAGTGCATGGAGGGAAGGACACAGGGAAGAGGTAACTATGGGGAGGAAGTGGGAGGGGAGCTGTTGCATTGTGGTAAATTGTAGTCAATATCATGAGACCAAGTGTATGTGAACTGCTGTATGGAAAGTGAATTTGCTCTGTAAATTTTCACCCAAATCACAATGTAAAAACAAATATATATATACCACCAGGATAATAATGGCTTTATGGAAGATTCTACTGTGGCAAAACATCTTTTGCACATATTTTAACAGCTGTGTAAGATGAACAGGACAAGGGTTGCCATCCTCAATTAACAGAGGGCCAAGTTGAGGCACAGAGAAGTTCAGCAAAATGCCAATGGCACACAGCTTACAAGCAGCAGAACCAGGTCTAGGAGCGAAGTCTTCTGGCTGTGCAGAATAGGCTTAACTTCCCTGCCATGGTACCGCTGGGAATGCTGGGCTGTACTGTCTGAGGAACAGGTTGAGACCACACAGCAGCTCCTACTGAGGCCTCCTCTGACAGTTGGACTCTGCTAGCCTGCCTGTTGCCCTCGGGCTACTGCCTTTAGGAGTATGAGAAGATGTGCTCAGAAGTACAGGAGCAGCAGCAAGAGAAAGAAGAGGCCTTTCCTCCCACTTTGGAGCCACAAGGTGCATCCTGGCAAAATGCTATCCAAGAGACAAGACTAACGGACTAATGCTAGCTGAGAGACAAGGGAAGACTGCCAAGCTGTCCTGCACGTCCATTTAGCAATCTCTATTAATCTTTGGAGCAATGACTTCTGCCCTCCAGCTCTCATCAACACAACACCAGCTGTCAGACTCTATACCATGTACTGACCAGGGGAAATAAATGAGCCCAGGACAGCCCGTCCTCAGACCACCTCAGTGCCTGCCCTCAGGCAAGCTTACCATCTAGCTGGAGAATAACCACCTATGTAATGAGATCTGCCATGCCAACAGCATGTCACCAGAAAGTGAATGATCAACTGGTTTATAATGTATATTATAATTATTATATACATTATAATGTACGTTATTATGTACATTTTTATGAGGTCTCAAGTATCCCCACAGAAATGTATAAATTCATTCAATGATTCAAAAACATCCTCTGGGAACTCTGCTTCTGACCAAGATGGAGGGAGTAGCAGGGAGCAGATAGCCTCCCTACTGACGCAACCAAAAAAATACACAGAATATATGAAATAAGAGTTTCAGGACACTAGACATCGGGCAACAAAGACACCACTAGACAGTAATCCCTGAGAAAGAGAAACCAAATGAGGTAAGCCCTATAATTGCCTCAGCTTACTGCCTTGAGAGAGTTCTCAGCTGTGGCTTAAGGAGAGAGAGCCCCAGCAGTACCTGGCCAACTTCCTGACTTGAAGAGATGGAGTTAAGTGTCCGGGGAGTCACCCCAGCAATAATAGCAAAGTTCAATGTGACAAAAAACAACAAATGCTGGCAAGAATTTAGAGGGACTGGGACTCTCATACACCACTGGTAGGATGATTAAGTGATACAACCACTGTGGACAATGATATGATGCTTTCTAAAAAAGTAGGAAACAGAAATACCATTTGATCTAGCAATTCTACAACTAGGTATATATCCTACAGAAGTGAGATTCAGGATAGGAATAAATATATGCACACCCATGTTCACTGCAGCACTATTCATAATACCAAAGAGATAAAGTGCCTATCAACAGATGAATGGATAACCACACTATGGTACATACACACAATAGAATGCTATGCAACACTAAAGAATAACAAAGAATCCACAAAACACCTCATAATGTGGATAAACTTGGAGGACATTATGCTGAGTGAAATAAATCAATCACAGAGGAGAAATACTGCATTAATCCATGATTGTAAAAAGCCAAGGTAAAAGTTTTACACATGGAAGGAAATTTCTTTCTTGGTTACCAGGGATGGGAGGGGAGAGAAAGGAAAATTGCTAGATAGGTAAAAGACAAGTATTGATTTACTTGTGGAGGGTGAAGGGAAAGGAAATATACCAACAGCAAGTGACCAGTACATAACACTAAGGAAAAGGAAGACGTGGAGAGGTGCATAAGAGGTACAGATGAGAAAGGTAAACACTTTTACATACACAATATTGCATTATCAGTAATAACAAACATTAATCTATGGGTGGGTACATAGATAGGCAGAATGATCAGCTATGGGTAGGCAAAAGGGAATATACCCATGACCATGTATAAGTTTGGCAGATGATAATTCTATATGTATATTCGTATGTGCTGTAAGAATCTCTCTATATAAGAAGGAAGATGGGGCAATCTACTTCCGTAGTGATACTGCCTCGGAAACCCAAGGAGGGGTCGCTATGAGTCAGGTCTGACTCAATGGCACACAACAACAACAACAACATATATAAGACAGCCTGGGGGGCAGGACTGCATGGGAGGGAAGGACATAGGGAAGATGTAACTAAAGGACGAAGTGGAAAGAGAGCTGTTACATTGTAGGGAACTGTAGTCAATGTCATGAAACAAAATGCATAGGAACTACTGTATGGAAAACGAATTTGCTCTGTAAACTTTCACCCAAATCATTAAAAAAAAAAAAAAAAAAAGAAACTCCATATATATAATAGAGCTAATGGGGGGCAGGGGGGCAAAGTTATGAACTTCTTAGCCACAGCCAAATACCTTGAGGGAATAAGTTGCTGGGCCTGTGAGCTCAAGACCATGACCATGGGGGACATCAAGCTCAATTGGCATAACATACCACACAAAAATATTGTTCTACATCCTACTTTGGTCAGTAGTGACTGGGGTACCAAAAGCTTTCAAGTGGGAATCTAAGAAATACCTAAAAAAGAAAATCAAAGACACATGGAAATAATTAGTCCAATGGACTAACAGATGATGAGAACCTCAACCCACACAACCCTGAGACCAGAAGAACTAGGTGGTGCCCAGCTACCATCCCAACCACTGAGAAAGGGATCATAATACAAGATCTGTGATAAAGTGGAAGAAAAATATGGAACAAAACTCAATCATAAAAATGACTAGGCTTACTGGTCTGATAGAGACTGGTGAAACCCTCAAGACTATGGCCCCTAGTTGTAACCTCAAAGAAAAATTATAAACCTTCACATAAAAAAAGAGGACCAGCATAAATATTCAGCAAATATGAAAACAATAGCCATGAAGGAAGTGATAACACAATTCATAAACAAAATGAGTTCAGCATAGAAAATTATATGGAACAAAGATATCAACAGCACGAAAAAGCACATAACAAAAATGACAGCAACAAATTCATATATGCCAATAATTACATATCTGGCAAGGGACTTATCTCTAAGATTTATAGCAGAAGAATGGATGTGCAAACTATGGCACATATACATAATGGAATGCTAAGCAGCACTGAAGAATAATGTAGAGTCTGAAAAACACTGGATAATGTGGATGAACTTGGAGGACATTATGCTGAGTGAAATCAATCACAGAAGGACAAATACAGTATTATAAATATAAATATAGTATTAGTTCATTGTTGTGAAGGGTCAAGAAAAGGTTTATATGTGGAGGGAAACTTTGTTGGTTGTCAGGGGTGGGTGGGGAGGGAAGGGAACACTGCAAAAAAAAAAAAAATGCATTGACCCATGTCATTTAGTTTTGTGTATTTCACTATACATAAATTATATTTCAATAAAATGCATTTGAAAAAAAAAAAGACTATAGCCCCTAGTATCCTTTGGGCCTGGAATTGAACTCATTCCCCTGCCTTCTAGCCAAACAATAGACAGGCAGGCCTACAGGTGAACAATTACACCAGGTAGGTACACTCCTTGGAACAATCAACCATGGGAATCAGAAAGGCAACATTTGCACAGGAATGCAGGAATGCATAGGAAAGAAAGAGACAGGGAAAAGGTAACCACAGGGAGGAAATGAGAAGACAGTGATTACATTATGGGGATTGCAATCAGTGTCATAAAACAAAATGTGCATGAACTGTTGAATGGAAAATGAATTTGCTCTATAAACTCTCACTCAAATCACACAAAATAAATAAATAAATAAATTTAAAAAAAGAGTCCAGGGAGGTCGAAGAGCTATAGTTTCCAGGACAGGATACTGGAGAAGAGAGAGCTGCATAGAGACAGGACTTCAGAGATTTTCAGCAGGTCTCCCCATGACCTTAAGTATTTAGCAGAATATTGACCAGTGTATGTGTGTTAGTAAACTACCGAAAGCCAAGGAAAGAATCACCCCCAAAGGATTAGAGAGAACAGTATCCAAAAGCTACACAGAGCCAGAAATAGTTCCTGTTCCCATAAGCTAGACTGGAAAACCTTGTAATTCATGAGGCCCTGGGAAGAATACACAAATGGGACTTGCCTCAGTAGCAGAACATAGTTAATCTTAACTAAATACAACTCTCTGGTGGTGTAGTAGATAAGAGACTAGACTGCTAATCAGAAGGTAAGTGGTTCAAACCCACCAGCTGCTCTGTGGAAGGAAGACTACTTCCCTAAAACTTTATAGCCTTAGAAACCCAATGGGGATCACTATAAGTCAGAAATGACTTGATGACAATGAATTTGGTTTTGGTTTTTAAATACAACTCTGTTCTAATATAACAAGTCTTGAAAATAAGACCTGAAAGGGTGGGCTTTCTGGCCCATAGAGCAAGAAAGCTGACAACCTTTGGGCAGAAGGTTTTTAAGGATGCCTCCATCCCCTTTGAATGAGCTAGGCTTGCTGACCCATGGAGCAAGACAGCTAAGCACCTGTGGGTCGAGGCTTACTGGTGGAGTGAGATACCTCTGGGCACTTATCAGTGGAGCTACAGAGCTTTCCAACACTTGCCCAAGCAGGAAAAGAGGCCAGGCAGGGCCAGCCCAAGAGGCCTGAGGGACCAACGGCCTGTGAGCACTGTCAAAAGCTATTCTGAATGAAGAACTGTGTTAGACTGGGTTCTCTAGAGAAACAAAAAACAGTAGAGCTTAGAGAGAGAGAGAGACTTATCTTAGGAAAATGGCTCACACACTTATAGAAACTGGCAAGTCCAAAGTTCCTGGATCAAACGTCAAGCTGGAGGCTTTTCCTGGCTCTTGTAACCACAGGGGCTGAGGAGCTCAAGGCTGGCAGGCAGTACACCAGCTGTTGACTCCAATGAATGATGAATCCAAGATCTCAAGGCAGAATGGTGGACTGTTCACTCACAGACAGCTGTAGGCAGCACAACAGAACCCCGATCCACAGAAGAATGTCTCTCTTCCCAGGATGTCCTTGGATATACTGGAAGCAGGCCACACCCCTCGGGAAAGTCCCTTTCAACAGATTGGCCCACAGAACATAGTCATCTGATCCCATCATGGGAACAACCACAACACAACACCTCAAACCACACAGAATTGTGGTCCAGCCACAATTATCCAACTATCACAGTCCACCCCTTGTCAACTTGGCATTTGTACACATCTTTTAACCATATATAATCTCTAAATAAGGACAATTACAGAGTTGTATCTGTGCCTAACATGATAAGCTAACACACATACAACGAAAATGCATTAACCTTATTTACATTTCACAGTTCATAATAGAAGGAAACAAAAATATTTGATGCACATATACAATGAAGAAACAACAATCACAGTCCTCGTTTCTGCAGCTGGTCACATGGTCATAGCTGATATTCAGAACTAACTTCCTCCACCACCCATTCTGTATTTCCCTTGCCCTCAGCAAGCACCTCAGCTGGTCGTGGTTCTTTACCTGGTGGGGTGACCCAAACCTTCATTCCTGAAGGGTCTGGGCCATTAGCAGTCATATCAGAATTGGGTTGCTGTAATTTTCCATTGACTTTAATCACAGGGCATGGTAGTACTAAGAGACATCCTAAAGAATCTCCTCTATTCCAGACATATTCTTCTTTACCTCCATTATGTAAAGCCAATCCAATTTCCCCTTGGTAATCAGGATCTATCATACCAGATAGTACAGTAATGCCCTTCTTTGTCTGTTGATCCAGAGGCATGAGGAAGCCAAAATGGCTAGGTGGCACTCATAGTTTCTAGTTCAATGCAATCAGTATTGTGCCTCCAGGTGGGAGTGTACCTCCCTTTGGGACTAAGGTCTCCAGACTCGCAGAGCATAGGGAAGCAGGGACAGGAAGCAAAAATTTTTTGAGTGGGTCACTAGGGGTAATAGTGAGTGGTACCACTCCTGTTTCCACCCTTTGGTTCCTGGACCCCTCAATCCTGGCTATTGGAGAAACAGAACCATATATTGGATGCTGGTTTAGAGCATATACAGCCTCCTGAAGAACATTGCCCCAACCCTTCAAGGTATTGCCACCTAACTGGCGCCGTATTTGTGTTTTTAAGAGGCCATTCCATCGTGCTATCAAACCAGCTGCTTCAGGATGGTGGGGAACATGGTAAGACCAGTGAATTCCATGAGCATAAGCCCACTACTGCACTTCATGTGCTGTGAAATGAGTCCCTTGATCCGAAGCAATGCTGTGTGGGATGCCATGACGGTGGATAAGGCATTCTGTAAGTCCATGGATGGTAGTTTTAGCAGAAGCATTGTGTGCAGGGAAGGCGAATCCATATCCAGAATAAGTATCTATTCAGTAAGAACAAAACACTGTCCTTTCCATGATGGAAATGGTCCAATGTAATCAACCTGCCACTACGTTGCAGGGTGATCACCCCGAGGAATGGTTCCATATCGCGGACTCAGTGTTGGTCTCTGCTATTGACAGACTGGGCACTCAACAGTGGCAGTAGCCAAATCAGCCTTGGTAAGCAGGAGTCCATGTTGCTGAGCAATGCATAACCTCCATCCCTGCCACCGTGGCCACTTTGTTCATGAGTCCATTGAGCAATGACAGGAGTAGCTGGGGAAAAAGGACGGCTGGTTTCCACTGAACGTGTCATCCTATCCACCTGATTATCAAAGCCCTCCTCTGCCGAGGTCACCTTTTGGTGGGCATTCACATGAGACACAAATACCTTTACTCCTTTGACCCATTCAGAGAGATCTGTCCACATACCTCTTCCCCATACATCCTTATCACCAATCTTCCAATCATGCTCCTTCCAAGACCCAGACCATCCAGCTAAGCCATTAGCCACAGCCCATGAAAGCACATACAATCACACATCTGGCCATTTCTTATTCCATGCAAAGTGAACAGCCATATGCACAGCTCGAAGTTCTGCCCACTGGGAGGATTTCTCTTCACCACTGTCCTTTAAGGAAGTCCCAGAAAGGGGCTGCAGTGCTATTGCTGTCCACTTTCGAGTGGTGCCTGCATATCGCGTAGAACCATCTGTAAACCAGGCACGAGTTTTCTCTTCCTCAGTCAACTGATCATAAGGAACTCCCCATGAGGCCAAAGATGCAGGGTGGGACAGGGAAGGTAATGTGACTGGAGTGGAGACCACAGGCATTTGGGCCACTTCCTCATGCAACTTACTTGTGCCTTCAGGTCCTGCTCAAGCCTGATCTATGATATACCACTTCCATTTAATGATGGAGTGCTGCTGTGCACGTCCAACTTTATGACTCTGTGGGTCAGACAACACCCAGTTCACGATGGGTAGCTCAGGCCTCATGGTGACCTGGTGGCCCATGGTTAGGCGTTCAGTCTCTACTAAAGCCCAGTAACAAGCCAAAAGCTGTTTCTCAAAAGCAGAGTAGTTTTCTGCAGAGGATGGCAGGGCTTTGCTCCAAAACCCCAAGGGTCTGCGTTGCGATTCACCAATAGGGACCTGCCAAAGGTGTCAAACAGCATCTCTATCTACTACAGACACTTCAGGCACCATTGTATCAGCCAGATCATATGGCCCAAATGGCAGAGCAGCCTGCACAGCAGCCTGAACCTGTTGCAGAGCCTTCTGTCGTTCTGGGCCCCACTCAAAACTAGCAGCTTTCCAAGTCACTTAATAAATAGGCTGCAGCACACCCAAATGAGGGATATGTTGCCTCCAAAATCCAAAAAGGCCCACCAGACGTTGTGCCTCCTTTTCAGTTGTGGGAGAAGCCAGATACAATAATTTGTCCTTCACTTTAGTAGGAATATCTCAACATGCCCCACACCATTGAACCCCTAGAAATTTCACTGAGGTGGAAGGTGCCTGAATGTTTGTTGGGTTAATTTCCCAACCTCTAGTATGCATATTGGGAGCTCTGGTAGCATAGTGGCTAAGGCACTTGGCTGCTTACCAGAAGGCTGGTGGTTCAAACCC
>NW_006921699.1:6709244-6713301 GCF_000298275.1 Orycteropus afer afer | reverse complement strand
CTGCAATTGGAGTCACCACCTGATTAAGTTTACGATAATCTACTGTCATTCTCCAAGATCCATCTGTTTTCTGCACAGGCCAAATAGGTGAATTAAATGGGAATGTAGTGGGAATCACCACCCCTGCATCCCTCAACTCCTTGATGGTGGCAGTAATCTCTACAACCCTTCCAGAGATATGGTACTGCTTTTGGTTTACTATTTCTGTAGGTAGAGGCAGTTCTAAGGGCTTCCACTTGGCTTTTCCTACCATAATAGCCCTTACTCCACATGTCAGGGAGTCAATGTGGGAATTCTGCCAATTGCTCAGTATATCTACTCCAATTATGCATTCTGGCACTGGGGAAATCACTACAGGATGGGTTCGGGGACCCACTGGGACCACTGAGATGCACCTTAGCTAAGACTCCATCAATAACTTGACCCCCATATGCCCCCACTCTGACTGGTGGGCCACAATGACGCTTTGGGTCTCCTGGAATTACTGTCAACTCAGAGCCAGTGTCCAGTAATCCCTGAAAAGTCTGATTATTTCCTTTTCCCCAATGAACAGTCACTCTCCTAAAAGTCAGATCCCTTTGGGGAAGGCTAAGAGAAAGATTGACAGTATAGATTTTTGGCAATGTAATGGGGTCCTTCCTCAGAGGGACCTGGCCTCCCCTTCATTCAAGGGGTTGTGGGTCTGTAAACTGACTCAAGTCTGGGAATTGATTGAGAGGTCGTGACTCTGTATTCTGGTGATTCAATCTAGGTTGCTGTTCACATGACCTAGAATTCTTCTGTCTATACAGATCAAGTAAATATTTAGTAGGCTTGCCATGTATTTCACTACTAGGAACACCATGAGCAAGTAGCCAATGCCATAATTCCATGTGTCAGACTATTCTGATTACTGTTCTGACTCTGCTGTCCATTATGGTAACCACACCCACCTTGCCTTTGTCGATTAGCTGCTGCTACTTGGCCCCTACTACTGTGGGGTCCAATCAGCCCCATCATAGTTAAGTATCTTAGTTCAATTAAGGCAGTTCCCACTGTCAAATCAGGTTTACATAAAATAGCAATCACAGCAGTCTTCAAGAATGCTGGAGCTCCCTTCACAAATTTATTCCTCACGGTACTGGTGAAAGGCGTGTCTTCTGGACTCTCATTTCTGGCTCTAGGGGTTGAATCTGATAAATCCATTCTAACAGGCCAATTTCCCTAAGCCTCTGGATACCTTCTTCTAGGTATCCAGAAGACAGGTCTGGTACTTCAACTTGACTTAAGGTAGGCCACCACATATTCCATGCCTCAGTAAGCCAACCAAATAAACTATTAGATCCTTTCCTAACGTCTTGAGCTGAAACATTGAATGAAGAATCTGTACTTAGTGGGGCTAAATGAATAAACTCAGACTGATCCAATCTTACATTCCTTGCACCATTATCCCACACCCTCAGTAGCCATTCTCATACATATTCTCCTGGTTTCGGTCTGTACATGTTAGCAAAATCAAGTAGGTCTTTTCAGATATAGCATACCACCTCCTCAGTCACACTTTCTGTTTCACCGTTTGGGGCTCGCTTGGACTTAACTTTAGTTATAGGTCTAGCAGCAACAATGGATGGTTGAGGCAGTTCCTGAGAGCATTCAGGAATGTCTTCCATGGCCTCTGCCTCAGGTAATGACCCAGCAGGACCAGGTTTGGCTAGTACCATCAAACTGAAGGGGAGGGGATAATGGTTTTACAGTAATCCATTCAGATGGGAGGGATTCAACAGAATTTACAGGCTCCATATCCTGATCTTCCTGATTATCTCTCCCCATGTTCCCATTCCAGGTTTCAGGATCACATTTTTTTCCAATCAATGCCCTCACTTTAACATCAGACACCATTCTGGATCAGCAATTTAATTGGCATTGTAATTCAGCCACCCTTACAATAAGACTCCGGGTTTGGTTTTCAGCAATATCAGCTCTGTTACTAGAAGATATAAGGCTTTCTTTCAAGCACAACTGGAAGTACTGGGGTCTTTTATGCAGCGCTTAAGCCGAGACTCAGCAGCTCTGAGCTCATCTCACTCTTTCACCACTTTGTCTAGTGTAAGTAGGACCAACCAACCAGCTTCCTTATACTCCTCATGCTGACAATTTGCAGAAAAGTATCAAATATCCGATCATCCAGAGCATCACTTCTCACAAGTACTTGATCTATTGGTGGTGCTATTTCACGTATTAATGCCGCCACCTCACGCCATGGATTAGCAGGGCCCTCTTTACTAACAGACGCAGGGTCACTAGTGTCTTTAAGATTAATCAAATTGGAGAACCAATTTAGGAAGCCCATCCTTATGATTTTGTCTATCTAGAACCACTCCCGGTACCAAATGTGTTAGACTGGGTTCTCTAGAGAAACAAAAACCAGTAAAGCTTATATATTTGTAGAGAGAGAAAGAGAGAAATTTATCTTAGGAAAATGGTTCACACACTTATAGAAGCTGGCAAGTCCAAAGTTCCTGGATCAAACGTCAAGCTGGAGGCTTTTCCTGGCTCTTACAACTGCAGGGGCTGAGGAGCTCAAGGTCGGCAGGCAGTACACTAGCTGTTGACTCCAATGAATGATGAATCCAAAATCTCTAGGCCAAATGGTGGACTTTTCACTCACGGACAGTTGTAGGCAGCACAACAGAATCCCGATCCACAGAAGAATGTCTCTCTTCCCAGGATGTCCTTGGATATAATAGAAGCAGGCCACACCCCTAGGAAAACTCCCTTTCAACAGATTGCCCATTCAGAACATAGTCATCTGGTCTCATCACGGGAACAACCACACCACAACAGCTCAAACCACACAGAACTGTGATCCAGCCAAATTGACACACAGCTCCAATTATCACAAGAACTATATCCTGAGTTGTTCCTGATCCTGAATTACAACCTGTTACTTCACTAACAAACCCCATAATCATAAGTATTGTTTGTGAGTTCTGTGTGGCCATTATCAAACCCAGAAGAGAAGTAGAGAGTGCCATGGGAGGGACAGTTGGTGTCAGAACTGGTAAAAGGAAAAGGCTGAAGAATGGATGTGTATCTGACCTCCACTTCACAGGAATCAGCTTCAGATGCTGATATGATTCTTGTAAAGTTGTAAAGTTCAACAGGATGTGTGATACTGCCACCATGCCATCTTTACACATACTGAGGAGAATGATCAGTTAATCCACTGAAACTAACTCACAACTGGCATATGTGTCAAAATCGGCAAACAAGGATATTTAAAAAGTTAAAAATTTTCCCTGTGTTCAAAAAGTTAAATGTGTGTGTGGTTTTGTATGTGTGTCTATACAAGGAGTTCTGGTGGCACAGTGTCTAAGGCATTTGACTGCTAATCAGAAGGTTGGCGGCTCAAACCCACCAGCCACTCCACAGAAGGAAGAATGGGAAATCTACTTCTATAAAGATATGCTACCATGGAAACCAAATGAGGGTCACTATGAGTAGGAATTAACTTGATAGCAATAGGTTTGGTTGTTTTTTTATTGGTGTGTATATATAATATTTTAAATTTATGAAAAAAATGCAAATACTATTTCTACAGATAAAAAGTCTGAAATGAAAACTATACTGGATAAGATTAAGGCAGATTAGGCGAAGCAGAAGAAAAGATTAGTGAATTTGAAGCCCTAGCAATAAAAATGATCCAAAATGAAACACAGCAAAATAATCCAAAAAGTTAAAAAAGCAACAGTGAGCTGTAGGACAACAATTGGCCTAATGTACAGATACCTGGAGTATCCATAGGAGCACAGAGTGAGGAGACTGAAAACATACTTATAAAGAGCTGACAACTTTACATTCTTGATTGGAAAAAAAAAAGAAAACCTCACTGCCATCAAGTCAGTTCCAATTCATACTGACCCCAATCAGGCTTCCGAGATGGTAACTGTTTACAGAAGTAGTTGCCCACTCTTTCTACCACACAGCAGCTGGTGGGTTTGAACTGCCAACCTTCTGGTTAGCAGTCAAATGCCTTAGGGACTACACCACCAGAGTTCCTATTCCATTCTTTTTTTTT
>NW_006921699.1:6680668-6685750 GCF_000298275.1 Orycteropus afer afer | reverse complement strand
CAAAGACTCAAGGAAACAATTAGTCCAAAGGACTAATGGACCACACGCACCACAGCCTCTACTACCCCGATACCAGAAGAGCTAGAGGTTATCTGGCTACCACTACAAATCACTCTGATCAGAATCACAATAGAAGGCCCTGGGTAGAGAGGGAGGAAAAAATGTAGAACAAAATTCAAAATCATACAAAAGATCAGACTTACTGTTCTGATAGAGGTTGGTAGAAACCCAGAAACTGTGGCCCTTAGGCACAAGCTGGGACATGAGCCCATCCCTGGGGATCAACTTTCAGGCAAGCAATAGACAAGCCTATAAAGTGAATAATAAGAAGGAAAACTCACTAGCTAGACAGTAGACATGCATTAACTTGGGTGAAGGGAAAGGTAATACACAGTAGGGAGAGATCAGCACAAGACCAAGGCAAAGGAAGACACTGGGAGGTGCATAAGTGTTACAGACAACAAAGCTATGTACTATTACATACATAATCCCGCAATAACACTAAGACAAACAATAATCTATGAGCGGATACACAGGCAGACATGCAAGCTACAGGAAGGCAAACATGGATCATCTTTCAGCCAAACAACAGACAACTGTATAAAGTAAACAACACTCCCCAGAACAATTAACCATACAAGACCAAAAGAGCAACACTTGCTCCAAAACAAAGCTCAGAAGGCAGGAAGGGGCAAGAAAGAAGGCAGGGAGGAAGTGGGAAGAGTGTTGTTACATTGGGGGAATTGCAACTAATGTCATGAGACAAAATTTGCATAAATCACTGAATGGAAAACAAATTTGCTCTGTAAACTTTCACCCAAAGCATGAACCAAAACCAAACCAAACTCACTGCCGTGGAGTCAAATCCAACTCATAGTGACCCCTCCTTGGGTTTCTGAGGCGGTATCACTACGGAAGTAGATTGCCCAACCTTCCTTCCGAGGAGTGGCTAGAGGGTTTGAACCGCCAGCCTTCTGTTAGCAGTCAAATGCCTTAGGCACTATACCACCAGAGCTCCCACAAAAAAGTGAATAATAACACCCAGAAGGAATGTACTCCTTACTACAATCAACCACACAAGACCAAAAGGACAGCAATTGCCCAAAAACAAAGTTCAGAGGGTAGGAAGGGACAGGAAAGAAGGATGAACGGAAACAGGAACCCAGGCAGGAAGTGGGAACAGTGCTGTTACATTGAGGGGATTGCAACCAATGTCAAACAAAATGTGTATAAATTGTTCAATGAAAAACGAATATGCTCTGTAACTTTCACTCAAACTACTATTTAAAAAAGAAAACTTATGTCCACACAAAAATTTGTCCATGAGCATTTATAGCAGCTTTATTCATAATTGTCAAAAACTGGAAGCAACCAAGATATCATTCAAAGGTAAATGGGTCAACAAACTGTGGTACCTCCATACAACAGAATATTATTCCATGATAAAAAGAAATGAGCTATCAAGTTATGAAAAGACACAGAAGACCTAAAATGCATAATGCCAACTGGAAGAAGACAGTCTGAAAAGGCTAATATGGTTCCAACTGTATGGCACTCTGGAAAAGGCAAAACTAGAGAGACAGTAAAAAGATCAGTGGTTGCAAGGGGTTGAGGAGTGGGAGGGGGTAAAAATGAGGTGAAGCACAAGGAACATTTAGGGTGGTGAAACTATTCCGTGTTATACTGTAGTGACATTATGCATCTGTAAAACAAACAAACAAATATATATATATTAGAATTGTACAACACAAAGAGTAAACCATAAACCAATGACCATAGTTAATACTAATGTATCAATATTGATTCCTCAATTTTAACAAATGCCCACACTAATGCAAAATATTAATAATAGGGAAAGGGTAGGAGTACATGGGAACTTTCTGTACTATGGACTCAATTTATCTGTGGTAACTGTTCTAAAAAATAGTCTACTGAATGAAAAAAAAAAATAGAAAACAATAGGAAAATGACAGAAATCCTTTTCTGTCAGAATCACTTCTGTGTTAGGCTGGGTTCTCTAGAGAAGCAAAACCAGTAAAGCTTATATATACATACAGAGAAAGAGAAATTTATCTTAGGAAAATGGTTCACACACTTATAGAAGTTGACAAGTCCCAAGTTCTTGGATCAAACCTCAAGCTGGAGGCTTTTCCCGACTCATGCAGCTGCAAGGGCTGCTAACAAGCTCAAGGTTGGCAGGCAGTATACCAGCTATTGACTCCAATGAATGACAAATCCAAGATCTCCAGGCTAAATGGTGGATTGTTCGCTCATGAACAGTTGTAGGCAGCACAACAGGATCCTGATCCACAGAAGAGTATCTCTTTTCCCAGTATCTCCATAAATATATTGGAATCAGACCACATCCCTAGGGAAACTTCCTTTCAATGGATTAGCTGCTCAAAACATATATATCTGATCCCATCATGGGAATAACCCACATCACAATTGCTTAAACAACACGGAATTGTTGTCCAGCCAAGTTGACACCCAGCTCCAACTATCACAACTTCAAATGTTATTTGATTAAACTCAGCAATTAAAAAACAGAGACTGGCAGAATGGATTAGCACACAAAACAAAACAAAAGCATGATCCAACTATATGCTGTCTACAAGAGACTCACTTTAGATCCATACAAAGAGGTTGTAAGTAAAGGATGCAAATAATAAGCAAATTAATATTTGAGAGAGAAAGAGCTGGATTAGTTATACTAGTATTAGATAAAATAGACATTAAGTCAAAATTCTTACGAGAAAAAAAAAGGCCATTATATATTGATAAAAAGAGCCAATTCATCAAGATGTAACAATAAACATGTACACACTAAACAACCTGCTAAAAACCCATCTTGTTGCCACTGAGTTGATTCTGACTCCTAACATCCCTGTTCTGGTTACCTAGTGCCACTCTAACAAGAATATACCACAAATGGGATGGCCTGAAGAAACAGGAGTTTATTCTCTTACAGTTTGGAGGCTTTAAGTCCAAGTTCAAAGTGCCAGGTCTAGGGATTAAAGCCCCTCAACCTTGGGCTTCAGCTCTGCCTCCTGCTCCCTGCCCACTGGAGCTAGAGGCTTTTCTTCACTCAGACAGCTACTGGCTGCTGAAACTGACAAGCCCAAGGTTGACAAGTAAAAAGGCACAGTCCGATGTTACCAAATCACACGGCAGGCCATTAACTCAAGTCCACTGAAAGTCCCACAGTCGGCAGAGCATGGCAGGCTGATGAACGACAAGACTACATGCAGGGTTCAAGTATGCCATGAACTAGAAACCATTCCCAAAGTTGTTTCTTATATACAGGAAGTAGACCATATCCCTAAAGCAGCTACTCAGCTGCTTGTGGTAGGTCCCACCATGGAGTTGATTACCAGTCTCATCATGGGAAATAACTACCACCAGCTGCCCAGCCACTCAACCAGGCCCAGCCAAGCTGACACACAAACTTAACCACCACACAATCCCTATAAGGCAGAGCATAACTGCCCCAGAGGGTTTCCAACACTGTGATCTTTACAGAAGCAGACTGCTACATCTTTCTCCTGTGGAGCAGATGGTGGATTCAAACCACCAACCTTTAAGTTATCAGCCATGCACTTAACCACTGTTCCACCAGGGCTCCCTGCACCAAACAGCTCTGAAGCAAACACTGAAAGAACAGAAGAGAGGAACAAACAGTTTTACAATAATAGCTGGAGACTTCACGACCCCATTTTCAACAATGGACAAAACTCTAGATAGACTAATAAAAAAAGACACGCAATGAGCTTCTGTTAAGGGCAATGAAAGATTTGGGAATGGTTAATGGTGATGGTTTGGACCACATGATGAACATGGTCAGTGTCACTGAGGTGTACATGTGAAGACTCTTGAAATGGCAAATGTTTTGTTACCTATATATTTACCATAATAAAAATAAAAAAGAGAGTGAGAGACAGGGAAGCAGAAGAGGAACAGAGTGCATATTTCTCTGTCTCTCTCTCATTTTCTGCTCCTCAATCAGCCATTGATGCTACAGGGTAGAAAGCAAGTTACTTTCTTCCCTCCTTGTGTCTCCGGAGGCCCCATAAGATGATTAGAAACAAAAACAACATTCTTATGCCTTCAAGCATCAGTGTTTTCCCCCCTTAAGTGCTGGGAAGAAATTAAATTGATAGAATTATTCCACACCAAGAAAGATCTACCCTCCCATGGTAATGTGTCTTTTATAAAAGACAGACTCTAGTTTGTTTGCTTTTAAAATAATATTTTATTGTGTTTCCAGTCAAAGTTTGCATAGCACATTAGGTTCCCATTTAACAATTACTACACAAATTGTTCAGAGACATTAATTACATTGTTCACAATGTATTACATTCCCTTCTGGGTGTTTTCCTTCCAGTAATCTGGTTTCCCTGTGCCACTAGAGCTCCCATCTTTGCTTTAGAGTAATTCATTGTTGACCATTTGGTCTCATACAGATTTTTTAAAGGTGCACAGTAATCACTGGTAATATTTTTTATTTTATAAGCCAATTTTATTTAGCTAAAAGGTGACCTCAGAGGAAAAGACTGCTTCTTAAGCCAAAGGAGTTGACTATAGTTTGGGCTACATTTAAATTGAAAATTATTGCATTACTGGCAGAAAGGAAGATAATTTGAGAACAAGGGTAATTGGCTCAACAGTAGTAAATTCAATTTGCCAGTTCTACCAAGGAGTCCAAGCCTAGGTCAGCGCCTTCACACTCTTCCAGCTTTTGTCTGAAAGCTCTCTGCCATCTGCAGGTTTTTCCACAAAGGTTTCTGTGGCAGAGAGGCAGCAGCCATTAGTTTATTTTTAGCAAGTTCACTGTGTTCATCTAACAAATGGAGAAAATATCACCAAACTGCAGAAAATTACAAGGTTATTATGAAAATTAAGTGTGAAAAAATATACATGGCACTTGACACATGATAACTGTGATAGCTGAAGATCTGTCAACTTGGCTGGACTTCACTTGTGAGTGTTGTTTCTCATGATGGATCACATGACTACGTCCTAAGCGGCCGGTCAGTCTAGGGGGAGTTTCCCCAGGGGTGTGGCCTACCTGTAATACTATCC
>NW_006921699.1:6675816-6680156 GCF_000298275.1 Orycteropus afer afer | reverse complement strand
AATATATATATATATATATATATATATATATACTTTGCTGGTTTTTGTGTTTCTCTAGAGAACCCAATCCAACACAATAACCAAGGAGTCCTGGTGGTGCAATGGTTAAGTGCTCGGCTGCTAACAGAAAGGTTGGTGGTTAGAATCCACCAGCCCTCCACCAGTGTAAGATGTGGCAGTCTGCTCCTGTGAAAGATTAAACTCAAACCCACTTCCATCCAGTCAATTTCAACTCAGAGTGACCCTATAAGATGGAGTAGATCTGCTCTATAGGATTTCCAAGGCTGTAAATCTTTACAAAAACACAATGCCCCATCTTTCTCCAGGGGAGGGCTGGTGGGTTTGACCCGCCTATCTTTTGGTTAGCAACCGAGTGTCTCAACCACTGCACCACCAGACCTTTTCACCCGTCTTGTGAACTCTATGGAGCAGTTCTACACTGTCCTATAGGGTTACTATGAGTTAGAATCAAGTGGACGGTTAACAGGTACATGATAAACACTCCATAAATAGCAGCTATGATGATGATGATTATGTTTCAAAGAGATGCACAGGCACCATAACTCCATCCTATTAATTTCCCCTGCTAAATACATTCTGAACCCATCCGCTCCTCTCCATCTCCACCAACATTTCTCAGTCCAGGCAACAGCTATCTCTCACCTGGACAACTGTCTTCGAAAAAGTATAGCCAGATGCTCCTTAGAAGCGAGGATGGCCGTATTTGGACATTATCAGGAGGGACCAGTCCCTGGAGAAGGACATGGATGCTTGGTATCATGCTTGGCAAAGCAGAGAGTCAGAGAAAAAACAGAAGCCCCTCAATGAGATGGACTGACACAGCAGCTTCAACAATGGGCTCAAATATAACGACTGAAGTGAAGATTGGCGCAGGAGGCAGTGTCTCCTTCTGTTATGCACTGAGGTCGCTATGAGTCGGAACCCACCCGGCGGCACAATTTGTTATGATTATTATTACTATTTATAAAGTGTTCACCACATGATATTCCACAGTAAACTCTTAATACACGGTACTCCTAACAGACGCCCGCCGAAAGGGGAATGAGTGTAACCCGGCGGCGAGGAGCCTGAGGTGCATCCGGGTGGAACCCCCACCACCGCCACAAGCCGGTAACGCACCTGGGGAAAGATGCCGGACACCGGGAGAAGGGCGCCAAGAAGAACCGAGACGCGCATTGACCGCCTTCCCGCAGCTGAGAGCGCGGCCCTGGTAGACCTCATCACTCACGTACCGCCGCCTGTCGCCCCCCGCCGCCAATCTTGTTCCACACTCACCCTCCAGGCCGCGGGCAGGAAGCCCGAGCACCCACAGCAGCACCGGCCACCAATTGAGAAGCCTCATGGCGCGGGGCAGGTGGAAGCCAGGACCACTACCCAGGCTGAAGGGCAACTGCCGCACGGCGACGTGAGTCGCGCTCGCCTCCAGAGAAAGGACAGAGGCGGAGAGTCAGGGAGCGCGGGCGCGGCCCCGAGCCGCCATATTGGCAGTTGGCAGTCGCCACAAGCGCCATTTTTCAGTCGGGCGTCCAGCCTCCTGCCGGGGGCAGGTGCTTGAAGTACCTCAAAGATTCTTGAAGGGCCAAGCACGAGCTGTCGAAGTTCGTTACGAACTTTTTTGACCCCTAGATCCAAGGCTGGGCTCCAGAAGAGAAGCTCTCTTTCTTCACGCGAGAGCCAGGGCCTGTCTACTTGCAGCAGTTACTTCGCCCGCCTGGGGAGGGTTTCCACATTTGGTTCCCCGAACGGGTAAGGCCCAGAAACCGCCTTGTTCGTTCGGGTGCCCCATGCAGTTGCAGAACTTTTGGAGACCGCGTATCTTGGAATTAATACAGGATGCCCAGTTAAATTTGAATTTCGCATGAACAATTAAATTTTTATTGTAAAAGACATACCGAAATTCAAATTTAACTGAGCTTCCTGGCGATCCTAAGCATAATCGTACCCATATACCTGAGGCAGGAAGTTTTGTCGATCAGTTGGTTGGTTTTAAGGTATCTGACCTGCACAGCAATCTCACCCTCCCTAAACGATCCCCAAATTCGGAGCCATGAGTATTGGCTCTGGGACTTTGCCAATGTGGAACTAACTTGACTAGAAAGCTGGGAAAGAGCCTAGAATGAAGACGGGATAGCTGGGTTAGTGAAGTGTGCAACTGACGACTAGGGCTCTGCACTCTCTAGCAAAGGAGGGAGGGGATGGGGTCCTAAGAGAAAATTCTCAGACTAAATGGAGAGGATAATCTCTGCTTGTCACCAATTAAGGTGTTGAGGGATAGGAGATCTAAAATAGAATAAAGCAAGTTTAGAGTATAGAAACACTTTATTCTTGAAACAGGTATTTTTCTTTTTTTTAATTTTTATTGTGATTTGGGTGAAAGTTTACAGAGCAAATTCATTTTCCGTACAGCAGTTCACATACACTTTGTCTCATAACATTGACTGCAATCTCCTACAATGCAACAGCTCTTTTCCCACTTCCTCCCCATAGTTACCTCTTCTCTGTGTCCTTCCCTCCTATGCACTCCTGCCCACCCCCCTCCTTGTCTCCCTGTGCATATACAGCCCTTCTATTCTCCCATGATTGAGCTCTCCAAGGAGTGTATCTGCCTAATGTAAATGTTCAGCTCATATGCCTGTCTTTTGTTTGGCTGGAAACCACAAGAGTGGGTTCAGTTGCAGACCATAGGGGCCATAGTCTCACGGGTTCCACCAGGCTCTGTCAGACCAGCAAACCTGGTCCCTTTTTTTTTTTTTTTTTTATTACTTTGAGTTTTGTTCCTCATTGTTCTCCCACTCTATCCAGGATCTCCTATATAGATCCCCCTCCAAGCAGTTGACAGTGGTAGCCGGGCACCATCTGGTTCTTCTGGTCTCATAGTCATATAGGCTAAGGATTGCATAGTGTGCCAGTCCCTTGAACTAATTGTTTCCATGAATCTTTGGTTTTATTCATTCTTCTTTGCTCTGGACAAGGAGAGACCCATCATTGCATCTAGATGGCAGCTTGAAAGCTTGTAAGATCCCAGTCGTTACTCACCAAAGTAGGATGTGGAACAATGTTTTTGTGTAGTATGTTATGCCAATTGAACTTGATGTCCCCTGTGACCATGGTCTCAAACCCACAGGGCCAACTACTCACTCCCTCTGGGTAGCTGGCTGTGGCCAAGTGACTACAACTTTGTCCCTTGTCAGCTCTACCATATACCTGGAAATTATTACAGAATATACAAATACACTTGTAGAAACATTGTCTGTCAACTCTATACTTTGCTGTCACTGACAACACAGTACTATGTGTGCAGAAGGGTTCATCTTTGTTGTCTCTACCTCCCATGCACCTCTCTATGTCTTCCTCTTCCTCAGTGCCACTGTGCTGATCACTCAAGTTGGTACATTGCCCTTCCCTTCACACAAGTCAATACTTGTGTCCACCTTTCTAGCAGTGTTCCCTCCCCTTCCCTTCCACATCTGATAACCAACAAAGAAAATTTCTTTCCATAAATAAACTTTTCTTTGACTTTTTACAATAACAGACTAATACAGCTTCTGTCCTTCTGTGATTGACTTATTTCACTCAGCATAATGTCCTCCGAGTTCATCCACGGTATGTGGTGTTTTGCAAACTCTTATGTTATTCGTTGGGGTTGCATAGTATTTCATTGTGTGTATATACTATAGTTTGGTTATCCATTATTCTGTTGATGAGCACCTAGGTTTTTTCCATCCTTTTGCTATTGTAAACAGTGCTTTGATGAACATGGGTATGCAGATATCTCTTCTTGTCCTAGCTCTCATTTCTTTAGAATATATACCTAGTAATGGAATGGCTGGGTCAAATGGTATTTCTAATTTCAGCTTTTTAAGGAATCACCATATTGCTTTCCACCGTGGTTGTATCATTTTACAGTGCCACCAGTAGTGTATGAAAGTCCCAAACTCTCCATATCCTAACCAGTATTTGTTATTTTCTGTCTTGTTGAAATTTGCTATTTGTGTTGGGGCAAGATGGTATCTCGTTGTTGTTTTGATTTGCATCTTTCTAATGGTTAATGAGGATCTCTAGTGGTATAGTGCCTAAGGCATATGACTGCTAACCAAAGGCTGGCGGTTCAAATCCACCAGTCACTCCTTGGAAGGAAGGTTGGGCAACCTATTTCCATAGTGATACTGCCTTGGAAACCCAAGGAGGGGTCGCAATGAGTTGGTTCCAACTTGACGGCAATGAGTTTGGTTTTTTTGCAATGGCTAATGATCATGAGGGAGCTCTGGTAGCATAGTGCCTAAGGTACTAGACTGCTAACCAGAAGGCTGGAGGTTCAA
>NW_006921699.1:6670793-6671606 GCF_000298275.1 Orycteropus afer afer | reverse complement strand
AAACATCAAAATACTGCAAAGCATCTTCTCAGATCATAATGCTATCAAATTAGAAATCAACAATAGGGAGATCAACAGGAAAAGAGTAAACACATGGAATCTGAACAACACCCTCCTTGAGAAAGACTGGGTAAGAGAAGAAATCAAATTGAAATTTGAAAATTCCTTGAATCAAACAAGAATGAAAACACAACATACCAAAATCTTTGGGACACAGCAAAAGCAGTGGTGAGAGGCCAATTTATAGCAATAAGTGCACACATCAAAAAAGAAGAGCCAAAATCAACACTTTAAATGAACATCTCCAACAATTAGAGAAAAACAACGTGTTATACTCTTGGAGATATGTTGGCAAAATTCAAAATTTCCTCTAACCTTCCTGTTCTCTCCTGATAAGTGTTTGAAAAGATTCCAAAGGTCACCATCTGCTTGACTTTGTGCTAGGAACTGGGGTAGGGGCAAGAGAAGGTGGGAGATGTTAAGAGGATGAACAAGGCATATTTTCAAGGAATTTACCAGTCTAGTGTAGGGTGGGCTACAGGGAGAACACAGACATGTAAATGAATAATAATAGGTTTGGCATCTAAGTAGAGTGATGGATGTACACAATGTTAGGAGAATAATACAGAGGCAAGGATAAGAAGATTTCAGCTTTATAGAGCATGAGAGTTTAATAAGAGTTTGAGAGGAGAAGAGGAGGAACAGCATAAAGGCACTATAACAGCATGTGTGAAAGCATGGAGCCATGAGAAGATCTGTGTGTTGCAAGAGTGCGGACAAGTTGTGGAGCTTTGCACAGGTGCAGGGAAGGCA
>NW_006921699.1:6668305-6670566 GCF_000298275.1 Orycteropus afer afer | reverse complement strand
AATTGTTTCCATGAATCTTTGGTTTTCTTCATTCTTCTTTGCTCTGGACAAGGAGAGACCCATCATTGCATCTAGATGGCAGCTTGCAAGCTTTTAAGGTCACAGTCACAACTTGCCAAAATAGGATGTGGAACAATGTTTTGTGTAGTATGTATGCCAATTGAGCTTGATGTCCCCTGCGACTATGGCCCTGAGCCCCCAGGTCCAACTACTCGTGCCCTCTGGGTAGCTAGCTGTGGCCAAGAAGTGACTATAGCCTTATTCCTTGTCAGCTCTACTATATACCTGGTAATTCTTACAGAACATACCAATACACTTATAGAAACATTGTCTGCCAACCCTATGCATGGTCTTGAACACACTCCCCCCCCTGCACAGACATACCTAATCCTTCAGAATACCAGGCAGTTTTGACTACTGTGGCTGTATAGTAGGTTTTGAGATGCAACAGATATTTCTTGAGCAGCTACCAGTGCTAAATAAGTGCAGAAATTGCAGCTTTTGAACTTATTCTGTTGTTGTTTGGTGCCTCCGAGTTGATTCTGACTCATAGCAATTCTATGTACTAAGGAAACACTACCCAGTTCTATGCCATCCTCACAACCATTGCTATGCTTGAGGCCATTGTTGCAACCACTGTGTCAGTCTATCTCATTGAGGGGCTTCTGCTTTTTCTCTGACTCTCTGCTTTACCAAGCATGATGCCAACCATGATGTCCTTCTCCAGGAACTGGTCCCTCCTGATAATGTCCAAAGTAAGTAGGACAGGGTCTCTCCATCCTCACTTCTAAGAAGCATTCTGGCTGTATTTCTTCCATGACAGATTTGTTTGTTCTTCTGGCAGTGCATGATGTATTCAATATTCTTTCAAATGCATCAGTTCTTCAGTCTTATCATTTCCAGCTTTTGCATGCATATGAGGCAACTGAAAATACCATGGCTTGGGTCAGATCCACTTAAGTCAAGTGACATCTTTGCTTTAAATTCCTTTAAAGTGTTCATTTAAAAGAGATCTTGCACAATGCAGTTCATCACTTGATTTCTTGTCTGCCGCTTCCATGGACATTGATTGTGAGTCCACATAAAATGAAATCCTTCACAACTTCCATCTTTTCTCCATTTACCATGATGTTGCTTATTGGTCCAGTTAAGGACTTTTATTTTCTTTATGTTGAAGTGTAATCCATACTGAAGACTGTAGTCTTTGATCTTCATCATTAGGTGCTTCAAATTATCTTTACTCTCAGCAAGAAAAGTTGTGTCATCTGCATATCACAAGCTGTTAATGAGTCTTCATCCAATCTTGATGCTGCATTCTTCTTCATACAGTCCAGTTTCTCAGATTATTTGCACAGCATACAACCCTGACACACACCTTTGCTGATTTGAAACCACACAGTATACCCTTGTTCTGCCTGAATGACTGCTTCTTGGTCTATGTGAGGTTCCACATGAGCACAATTAAGTATTCTGGGATTCTCATTCTTTAAAATATGTCTATAATTTGACACATGGAAAAAATTAGTCCAAGCAACTGGTACACCATGCGATCCTCAGTCTATACAACTATTTGACCAGAAGAACTAGATTGTGCCCGGCTACCACTGTCAACCACTCAGAGGGGGATCTCTGTAGGAGATCTTGGATGGAGTGGGAGAACAATGTAGAACAAAACTCAAAATCATTTAAAAAAAAGGACTAAGTTTGCTGATCTGATAGAGCCTGATGGAACCACTGAGATTATGGCCCCTAGCTACCCTTTAGGTCTGGAATAGAACCCATTCCTTTGCCTTCCAGCCAAACAAAAGACAGGCATATGAGCTGAACATTTACATTAGGTAGATTCACTCATTGGAGAGATCAATCATGGGAGAATAGAAGGGCTCTGTATGCACAGGGAGACAGCTCAGGGGGCAGGAGTGCATGGGAGGGAAGGACACATGGAAGAGATAACTATGGGGAGGAAGTGGGAGGGGAGCTGTTGCATTATGGTAAATTATAGTCAATGTCATGAAATAAAGTATATGCGAACTACTATATGGAAAGTGAATTTGCTCTGTAAACTTTCACCCAAATCACAATAAAAAATTTTTTAAGGAGTTCCCACAAGATGGCGGACTAGGCAGAAGGACTGCACAGACCCTCTTCAACAAAGAAAAGGAAAACCAATTAACACAGACACAGAAGATAATCCTGGACCCCTGAGCCTTGAAGGGAAGGATACAGAAGTGGACTAAACCTGAACTAGCAGAAGAATTTGC
>NW_006921699.1:6654344-6664275 GCF_000298275.1 Orycteropus afer afer | reverse complement strand
AGGCAGTGGTGGTGGAAGAGGAAGAGGACCTGGAGAAGTAGTGAGCAATGAGGCTAAGAAAGTTAGTTTGGGGGCTGGATGGTGGGAAACCTGGCAGTAGTTAGGCAAAAAGAAGATGTGAGTAAGGTGGATCACAGGCATATCAATCTCAGATGTCTAGCCTGGATGAAAGGACTCTGAGGTGATTAAAGGGAGGCATATTTATAAACATTCAGGTCCTGGCTTGATATCAGAAATTTGAAATGACATTTGGATATATTCAGGTGATGGGGACAGGTTTTTGGGGAGTCCTTTTAAAGAAAAAGCATACAAAATTGGGTTACAAGAATGCTGGTGCACCTCAGGGCTTTTGAACGAGCTCATACAAGCGAGGGGCTCTGAAATTCATGTATCATTAGCTTCATAGTGAAGCCACTTCTGGAACCATTGGGTGGTGTTTGTTCAAAATTTTCCAAGTCAGAAGGTTTGATTTTATGGTCTCACAGTTATTTCCCTGGAAGAAATTTTGCTGCCAATTCTTCCTCTGCTATAAACAAGTCTTAGTCCTATATTCTCCTTTCTACCTACACCCTTTCCCTAAAGACCTAGCTTCTAAATAACCTGCAATGCCCTTTCAGCCTAGCCCCTGCCTGCCTTTCTGACCACCTCTCTCACCTCTCTCCCTGCTCCAGCCACACTGCCTTTTTCATGTCAAGCTCCCTCCCACCTCTGACTTACCTTTGCCTCTGCTATTCCCTTTGCCTGGAATATTCTTTCTCCAACACTTCATTCTTAACATTCACCACTCAGCTAAAGTGCCACCTTTTCAGAGGTCTTCTCTATCAGATGGGGTCACCACGAGTAGGAACCTACTTGATGGCAATTGGTCTTGGTATTCTTCTGCTGGATCTCTTCTTCCTAAAACAGCCTTCACTGGGAGACCCCCTCCTAATCATTCTCTATTGCACTGCTTTGCCTTATTTTCATCATAGCACTTTTCACTAACCAAAGTCATCTTATTCTTTTGTTTGCTTTTTTTGTACTGTCTTCTCCCTCTAAGCTGCTTGAGAGTAGGGACCTTGTTTGTCTTGTTCACTGTGTTATATCCCCAGCATCTTGGAATGATTCATATAGACATGTGCTTTTTAAAGAATTCAACAGACTTTACTGGTGGCATTCTCACATAATTATAATAATAGCATACGTTTATATAGCACTTTCTAGCTCTCAAAGTACTTTTACATGCATAATCTCATTTCCATCTTAAAACAACCCAGTGAGGTATGTATCAGAGGGATTGTTTTATCCTCATTTTAAAGATCAATAAATTGAGATCCAGGAAAAAAAAATTTTTTTAAATGTTGTCTATAATTTGTTATGAGATTCACACAATCAAATGCCTTTGCATAATCAATGAAACACAGATGAACATCTTTCTGGTATTCACGGCTTTCAGCCAAGATTCATCTGACATCAACAATGATATCCCTCATTCTGCATCCTCTTCTGAATCTGACTTGAATTTCTGGCAGTTCCCTGTTACTGTATTGTTGCAACCATTTTTTAATTATCTTCAGCAAAATTTTACTTACCTGTTATATTAATGATATTGCAAACTTATTCTAAGAGGTTGAAAAATATAAACAGATTTCAAAGATCAATTTACATCCATCTCTTGGTAAATATAACAATGTTAAGTGTGAATCCTGACCCCAACAATTAAAGTAGTATACTAAAAGTAGCATTTATAGTAGTCCCTGTGTAGTGCAAATAGTTAAGCATTCAACTACTAGCTGAAAGGTTGGTGATGGGAACCAATGCAGAGGTACCTCACAAGAGAGGCCTGGCAATCTACTTCCAAAAGGTCACAGCCTTGAAAACCCTGTGGAGCAATTCTCTGCACACATAGGGTAACCAGGAATCAGAACCAACTCTATAGCAACTAACAACAAACCCTTGAGAAAGTTATGTGACCTTTCGTAAAGTTCAGTTTCTTCATCTGTAAAATTGGGATGAAATCAGAGTTATGAGCATTAAATGAGAAGTAAGGTGATGAGCACAATGCCTGGCACACAGTAAGCCCTTCAGAGTGACAGCCATTATTTGTATGGTGCAGTGAATTACTTAATATGGCCCTTTTAGTCATGCATGGTCTTGTAACTCCCACACAATGATTGGGTGGAACTATGTAAATAAGGTGCTTGTGGCTCATCAAGGTATTTGGACAGCTTACTGACAATGCAAATAAGGTACATAGAACAGTGATAGTGGGACCATTGTATTAGACTGGGTTATCTAGAGAAACAAAAACTAGCAAAGGTTATATATATATATAAAGAGAGAGAGAAATTTATCTTAGGAAAATGGCTCACAAACGTATAGAAACCGGCAAGTGCAAAGTCCCTGGAGCAAACGTCAGGCTGGAGGCTTTTCCTAGCTCCCGCAACCACAGGGGCCAAGAAGCTCAAGGCTGGCAGGCAGTACACCAGCTACAGAATCCAACGAATGATGAATTCAAGATCTCTAGGCTGAACGGTGGACTGCTCACTCATGGACAGTTGTAGGCAGCACAAAAGAATCCCAATCCACAGAAGAATGTCTCTCTTCCCAGGATGTCCCTGGATATCCTTGAAGCAGACAACACCCCTAGGGAAACTCCCCTTGAACAGATTGGCCACTCAGAACACAGTCATCCAATCCCATCATGGGAACAACCACACAGAACTGGGATCCAGCCAAGTTAACACACAGCTCCAACTATCACAACCATGCAAATAAGTTATATGGAAACCTAATGAGAAGATCAGTCGGTTTTGCAATCTTGCTAGATTTAAAAAGAAAGTCAATTCCAGACCAGTAAAGGGACCTAACTACCATCAAGAACGAAGAGTGAAGCATGTCTTTTGGGCCCAAGGTCCCTGTACTGAGAACCTCCTAGACCCAGGAGACAGAGAGCTGTAACACCAGAGACAGCAAGAGATGGTGAGAAGTGGTGGCAGAAAAATGGCAGTGGCAGAACTGGAAGACTGGCACAAGACTAATTAATAGACTGCCTGGCCCATGGAACAGAGTGGCTACAGTGGGTATGCCAACCCATGGGGTGAGAGAGCTGAGAGCCTTTGAGCAGGAGGCTTGCTGGTGGAATGGGTTGCCTCCTTGACTGAACAAGGAGGAGGCTAGGTCCGAGGAGGCAGGCCAAAGGCTGAGAAAGGAGACCTGTCCTGAGGGGCCTGAGTGGAACCTGTCCTCAGGGGGCCAGGAGGACCCCCGCATAGCCAAAAAGAGTTGAGAGAGCTGTCCTGTGCTGAAGAAGGGAGATGACATGCCTACATGCTTCTTGATCTTGATCCTGAGTTGTAACCTGCTACTTCCCTAATAAACCCCCTAATCATGAGTATTGTCTGTGAATTTTATGTGGCCATTACAATGGATTATCAAACCCAGCAGAGAAGCAGAGAATGCCATGGAAGGGATGGCTGGTGTCAGAATTGATAAAAAGTTTGGAGGCATGTTTGACCTCGGACTGATGCTGATATTCTTTTTCCTTCCCCTTATGAAGAGGAGGTCCAGTGCCACCATGCCACCATTTTTACAATTGGATCATACAGTTCTAAGGTGATACCCATAATCCCTTGTAATCATCAAATAGACTGTTAGGCCAGAAAGATGCATCATTAATTTGACCCCAGGATGCTTTTTATGCTCCAGATAGGCTGCCGTGCTATAATAATCTCAAGTGAAGTTTTATGGGCCCAGAAGGAGCTGAGACAATGGACAACATGCATGAAAGAGCCTGAAGTTTCAGAGTTTATCACTACACTTATCATTTGGCTAAATACCTTCCCTCATCTCCAGTAGAGTAAGAGCAAACCTTTCCTTCTTTAACCTGTTCTTTCCCATACCCCCTCATACCTGATTTGAAGTTACATGAAAAACTAATGGGACAGAGCACTGTGATTTATGGCTAGTGAAAAGGAGGCTGGTTTTACTTCCACATGGATGACCTGTGGTTAGTACACCATCCTTTTTATTATCTCCTTTCTTTCTCTTTCTGTGTTTGTGCTTTAGCTGTTTGTTTGGACAAATACATTTACAGGTGTTAGGATTGTTGTCTTTCGATAAATACTATATATAAACACTCTAAAGAAAACTCAGTAAATATAGTTAACGGGATAGAATGCATATTTGACTGTCTTGCCACCAGGTGGCACATGCACTTGTTTTCAGTGAATAATTTGCCTTCAGGTTTGTTCTAAAACTTTGATTTTTTTGTTTTTGTTTTTGTTTTTGTCTGTTTTGGCGGGGGGGGAGGTGGGTGGGAGTTGACATCATCCTTTTCCTTTGGCTGAAATTAAATCTATGTACCAACAATGTATAGTCAGAGATTGGTCATGCAGGAGTCTGATAATATTTAGAATTGTCATGCATAATCACAGACCTACACGCTGGATGTTTAGTTTTGTCCCTGTGGATAGGTTTGCCTGAGTTTTTTTAACCTTATCAGTCATGAGGGTCTCGCTTTGTCTTAATATACCGACAGGAATTTGCTTTTGTTTACTGTGGCAAATTGTATTTTCTATAGATGGCCACCATATCCCCTGCCCCAAATGCTGTTCTGCAATGTTACTTTGTCATTGGCCATCAATATTTGAAGGCTAATTCCCCTCCCCTTGAGTCTGGGTGAGCTATAACCAATAGAATGTGGCAGAGGTGACCTGATATGACCTCTGATACTAAGTCAGAAAAGGCCATACAATTTCATCCTCTTTTTTGCTGGAAGACTTGCATTGGAGCCTGAGCCACAAGATAAGCAAATGGAGTAACCTGAAGCTGCCATGGTATGAAGAAACTCAAACTAGCTTCCATAGAGAAATCGTGAGACTCCGTGAAGAGAGATGCCTGACATCCTCAAGCTGATCCCAGCCTCACTCTTCCAGGTTCAGCCACCGTCTGACCAAAAGATCATCATTGCTTGAAAGACCCTGAGCCAGAGGTGCTCAGCTGAGCCCTCCCAAACTAGTATGTTTGATCTAAAGAGAATATCTGAATTAATTAATCAGTACTTTGGGCATATTCATAATCTTCTCGACACTCCTTCCTTTCTTATTTCTATAATTTTAATATTATATTTTGATAGAATTACATGGACCCAATGCACTCATTATTATCTCATCAATACTGAATATTTCTTGCAGTTATGATAAAAGAGATTAAACTGAGCTGCATAGAAAATAGCTACATAACTCTTTCAGTAATTTGCTATCTTCCCAAGATACTTTAAGAGAGGTATGTCCTGAAGCACAGGGTAAATCAAAGCAATGTATAGTTAAGAAAACTTAAAAAAAATTAAGAGCTCTCTTTCTCAAGTTGGTCTTCTCAGGACATACATCCTAAATTTCACTCCTAATCAAAACTAGGTTTTACTCTGATATGTATGAGATACTGCCTGATATAATCGTAAGTATAAACTTTACCTGTAAAAGGAGAACCTTTACGTTTGTAATCTGGGTATTAACCCCTTGGCGATTATGTTTTTACTCCGATGGTTTTCACCCAAAGATATCATTTCTTTTTGATTCATTGGGAAATAAATGGAAGCACAGAGAAGGTGACTAGTTCAGTCTCACATAGGGGTTTCTGACAGAGCTAAGGATAGAATACCAATATGAATTTAGGACTTTTTACAACACAGTATACAATGACTGGGAGCTTTGGTGATGTAGTGCCTAAGGCATTTAACTGCTCACCAGAAGGCTGACTTTTCAAACCCACCAGCCACTCCTTGGAAGGAAGATTGAGCAATCTACTCCCATAGTGATACTGCCTGGGAAACCCAAGGAGGGGTCGCTATGAGTCGGATCCGACTCGATGGCAGTGCGTTGCATTTGCTTTGCGTATACAATGAGTAGGAGCTCTGATGGTGTAGTGCCTAAGACATTTGACTGCTAACCGGAAGTCTGGAGGTTTAAACCTACCAGCCACTCCTTGGAAGGAAGGTTGGGCAATCTACTTCCCAAGTGATACCACCTCAGAAACCCAAGGAGGGGTCACTATGAGTCAGATCCGACTTGAGGGCAGTGAGTTTGTTTTTTTATACAATGACTAATTCATTGTAAATGTTATCACACCATTAATCAATATTTCTTCAATAGCAAATGTATTGTTGTAGTTATGTGCTTTCGAGTCAGACCCGACTGATAGCAACCCCTCCTTGTTTCGGAGGCAGTATCACTACAGAAGTAGATCGCCCAACCTTCCTTCTGAGGAGTGGATGGTGGGTTTGAACTGCCAGCTTTCTGGTTAGCAGTCAAGTGCCTTAGGCACTATGCTAGCAGAGTTCCTATAGCAAATGTAAGTATATTTAAATTTAAATAAATTTATTTAAATGCTAATGAGAAGGCTGAAGATACAGGTAGTTCTGGACTTACAACTTAATTTGAATTCCAGCTGTCTGGTGTGTTTGGGTTTTTTTGTACATTTTATCATTAGGAATATGTACTACAAACAATGTAGCAGCACCTAACTTTCTGATGTCATTCTCACGTGTTCACCAGCAGATGTTCAGTGTTATGATTTACTATTAGAAACACTGCTCTATAGCAGGCAATAATGAAAACTAAAAAAAAAAAAAAGTACTTTATTTATGTCACAACTGATTTATGACAAGGTTGTTGGAACGAAGCCCCATCATGAATCATTGGGCAATCTACTTCTGTAGTGATATCGCCTCGGAAACCCAAAGAGGGGTCGCTATGAGTCATGTCTGACTCGACGGCAGTGAGTTTGGTTTTTGGTTTGACCTGTACTAACAAGGATAATTTCTGAGAAGGAAGACTTGAATGGGACCCAGAGGGGAATAAACCTGAGACAGTAAAAAAGATACTTCCATTGTAATAGGAGGAAAGTATCCATGGAGATCAGCTATTTTCTGTGTCAAGGAGGAAGAAAAGTGGTCTGCTGAGAGTGAACCTGGGGAAGTATCTATATAGTTGCAACTGCATTCTTCTCCAAAAACACTTAGCAGCCCAGGAGTAAATGGTAGCCAAACTTAGCCCAAAGTTGGTGTTTTGCCTATTGCTGTGCTGGAAAGACCACAGGGCAAGTTAGGTGAAGATACTGATAGTTGCTAACTTCTTTATCCTCGCGTTTTAGTTTTAACATCTTCAAAGGGAAGGTTCATGAGTTTGCTATTACATAGGCAAGCACATGAATACTTAGTATGTCCTAACAGCCATTTAGGATTGGTGTATTTGTTATCTATTGTTGTATAACAAATGATCCTGCAACTTAGTGTCTTAGTTTTCTAGTGCTGCTATAACAGAAATACTACAAGTGAATGTCTGTTATAAACAGGAATTTATTTTCTTATAGTTTAGGAGCTAGGAGTCTGATTTCAGAGTGTTGGCTCTTGGGGTTGGGTAAAGGCCCTTTGACCTTGGGCTTCAGCCTCTGGCTCTAGGCCCGTTGGAGAAGGAGGCTATCTCTGACTCAGGCAGCTGCTGGCTGCTGAGGCTGATGAACCCAAGGTCAGCAGGTAAAACAGCACAATCCCAAGATTGGCTGGCAAGACAGCAGGCCACTGGTTCAAGTCCAGGACTTGGAGATGAAGACAGCCAAATGCAGGATCCAGATGTGCCAAAAAGCCAGAGACCCTGCTCAAAGCATTTCCTTATATGCTGGAGGGCCACACCCTGAAAACAACTACTTAGCTGCTCACAGCAGATTCCATCATGGAGGTGATTATAATCTCATCATGGGGAATAACCACATCCAGCTGCCAACCTACCCCAAATCACAGCCCAGCCAAGTTGACACACAACCTTTAACTGCCACATTTAGTATATTAAAATAAGAATAATCATTTCACACTATTTATGTAGGTCAGGAATTTGGGAGTGGCCTAGCTGGGTGGTTTTCACTCATGGTTTCTCATGAGGTTGCAATCAAGATGTTGATTGGGACCACAGTCACTTGAAGGCTTCACTGGGACTGGGAGATCTGCTTCCAAGAAGACAAGCTGATGCTACCTGTTGACAAAAAAGCTCAGTTCTTCATCATGAGGATCTCTCCATACCGCTGTTTGAGTGTCCTCATGACATGACAGATGGCTTTCCCTCGATCAGGTGAGCTGAGAAAAATGCTAAAGCTGCAATATCATTTATGACCCCAATCAAGTAATAAAATTTTACTTTAACCATATAGCCACCAAAGCTCCTACACAGCAAGTTAGGTTCCCATTTAACAATTTCTACAAAATTTATTCAGTGATATTGGGTAAATATTTCACAATATGTCATCATTCTCATTTATTTTGTTGTGGTTGTACTATTTCCTGTAGTCTAGTTTCCCTGTCCCCTTTCACCCTTCTCATCTTTGCTTTAGAGTAATTTTTGACCATTTGGTCTTATATAGATCATTTTTAAAAAAGGAGCTCATTACTCACAGTGATATTCTTTATTCTATAAGCCAGTCTTTTATTTAGCTAAAAGGTGACTTCAAGGGAATACAGGTTTTCCACAGTTGTACAGAAGTAGATCACCAGACCTTCTTTCCACAGTACCACTGAGTGGATTTGTACCACCAACCTCATAGTTAGTAGTCAAGAACAAATAATCTGTGTCACGTAGGGATCTGGGCTGCCTTTTAAAGCTGCTACTCCAAAGTTTAAAGTGGAGGGTCAAGGAAAAGGGGGAATGCCCTGGACAAGATGGATTGACTCTGTGGCTGCAATGATGGGCTCAGGTATAGCAAGGATCGTGAGGATAGCACAGGACTAGGCAGTGTTTCATTCTGTTGTACATAAAATTGCAATGAGTCGGAGATGAATCAATGGCACCTAACAACAAAAACAACAACAGGGATCTCAATATTAAGATTTTTAAATATTAAAAGATCTTTCTGAATTTATAATAACAAAAATTAAAATTATTTTAATAAAAATATGAGAAGCTTTGGGTTAAGCATTTTAGTTTAGTTATGTATCCCATGTAATTCTTGGAATATCCCTAGTATAAATATTGTACACATTTTTCTTAAAATTTTTATTGTACTTTGGGTGAAAGTTTACAGAGCAAATTCATTTTCCATACAGCAGTGCACATACACTTTGTCTCATGACTTTGACTGCAATATCCCACAATACAACAGCTCTCCTCCCACTTCCACCCCATAGTTACCTCTTCCCTGTGTCCCTCCCATGAACTCCTGCCCCCCAATCTGTCTCCCTGTGCATATACAGCCCTTCTATTCTTAATGATTGAGCTCTCCAAGGAGTATATCTACCTAATGTAAATGTTCAGCTCATATGCCTGTCTTTTGTCTGGCTGGAAGCCACAGGAGTGGGTACAATTCCAGATCTGAAGGGCAGCTAGGGACCATAGTCTCAGTGGATCCACCAGGCTCTATCAGACCAGCAAACCTCGTCCCTTTTTTTTTTTTAGATGATTTTGAGTTTTGTTCCACATAGTTCTTCCACTTTATCCAGGATCTCCTACATAGGTCCCCCTAAATATTACACACATTTTTAAAGTACTTTATTTAATATCCCAAATTAAGTGACAAAGCTTGAAATTTTGTTTGTTTGTTTCAGAGCCAGTTTATTTTATTTTTTATTTTTATTGTGATTTGGGTGAAGATTTACAGAGCAAATTCACTTTCTATACAGTAGTTCACATATACTTTGTCACCTGTCATTGACCACAGTTTACCACAATGCACAAAGCTTGAATTTGACACCAAAGCCAGTCTCTCAGTGACTATGCCAAATTCCCCATGTACATTTTTCTTATTTAATTCCCATTACAAACCCACTTCTGAGGCTTAGAAAGATTAAGCAACAACTTTCCAAAGGTCATAAACTAGGGAGTGAGTGTGCAGGTACTTTGATACAGACCCATCCCAAAATCTAATGTATTCTGCTACAAACACAGAAGCAAGAGAAAAGTTATATATA
>NW_006921699.1:6640589-6654054 GCF_000298275.1 Orycteropus afer afer | reverse complement strand
CAAGACAGCACACACTGCTTCCCTAAATTACCTCACTAACTCAAAAGACCTATCTGCAAGCCTGGGACATTTTGTCATAGCAAAACACAAGGAAGCTATACTGGAAAACAAACTCATTATTCTGAAAACTGGTAAATAAAGGGAATTTATTCTGCTATTTATCAGCATTTATCTGAATTTCCTGCATAAAAGTGTATTTCAAGTTAACCAAATATTTGATGTAAGGAAGCTTTTTTATTTTTTTGTATAGAAGTATTTAAGCAAATTAATGAAGAAATCATAGAATTAAAAATATCATTTTGCAGCCCCTAATGAAATAATCCACCATTCATCTATCAGTTTGTTGTACTGTGGTGGTTTGTGTTTTGCTCTGATGCTGGAAGCTATCTATGCCACTGGTATTTCAAATACCAGCAGTGTCATCCAAGGTGGACAGGTTTCAGTGGAGATTCCAGACTTAAGACAGACTAGGAAGAAGGAAAGGCAGTCCACTTCAGAAAAACTTAGCCACTGAAAACCTTATAAATAGTAGTGAAACATTATCTGACATAGTGTCAGAAGATGAGCCCCTCAGGTTGGAAGGCGCTCAAAATATGACTGGGGAAGAGCTGCTTCCTCAAAGTAGAGGCAACCTTAATGACATAGATGGAGTAAAGCTTTTGAGACCTTCATTTGCTGATGTGACACAACTCAAAATGACAAGAAACAGCTGCAAACATCCATTAATAATTGGAATGTGGTATGAACCAGAGTATGAACCTAGGAAAATTAGAAGTTGTCAAAAATGAAATGGAACACATAAAGATCAATATCCTAGGCAATAGTGAGCAGAAATGGACAGTCATATTGTCTACTATGCCAGGAGTGACAAAGAGGATGGCATTCATCATCCAAAAGAGCATTTCAAGATCTATTGTGAAGTACAGGAGCTCTGGTAGTGTTGTGCCAAAGGCATTTGACTGCTAACCAGAAGGCTGGTGGTTCAAACCCACCAGCCACTCCTCGGAAGGAAGATGGGGCAATCTACTTCCGTGGTGATAACTGCCTTGGAAACCCAAGGAGGGGTTGCTATGAGTTGGGTCTGACTTGATGGCACATAACAACAACAACATTGTGAAGTACAATACTGTCAGTGATGGATAATATCCATATGTCTACAAGAAAGACCAGTTAATACTACTATTATTCAAACTTACACACCAACCACTAAAGCCAAACTAAAGAAATTAAAGATGTTTACCAACTTCTGTAGGCTGAAATTCACCAAATATGCAATCAAGATGTATTAATAATTACTGATGATTGGAATATGAAAGTTGGAAACAAAGAAGCATTGGTGGTTGGAAAATATGGCCTTGGTAATAGAAATGATGTTGAAGATCACGTGATAGAAGTTTGCATGAACAACCTATTCATTGCAAATACCTTCTTTAAACATCATAAATGGTGTCAATACACATGAACCTCGCCAGATGAAATACACAGGAATCAAATCTACTGTATCTGTGGAAAGACATAATGGAGAAACTCAATATCATCAGTCAGAACAAGGCCAGGGGCCAAGTGTGGAACAGACCATGAGTTGATCATATGCAAGATGAAGTTGAAGTTGAAGAAAATTAAACCAAGTCCACGAGAGCCAAAATACAACCTTGAGTATATCCCACTTTAATTTAGAGACCATCTGAATTATAGATTTGATGCATTGAACATTAGTGACCGAATACCAGGTGAGTTGTGGAATGACATCAAGGATAAGTGAAGAGAGCAAAAGGTCATAAAAGAGACAGGGAAGGAAGAGAAGACCGAAATGGATGTCAGAAGAAACTCTGAAACTTGCTCTTGAACCAACAGTAGCTAAAGTGAATGGAAGAAATGATGAAATAAAAGAGCTGAACAGAATATTTCAAAGGGCAGCTTAAGAGGACAAAGTAAAATAATATAATGAAAGGTACAAAGACCTGGAGTTGGAAAATCAAAGGGAAAGAACACACTTGGCATTTCTCAAGCTGAAAGAACTGAAGAAAACAATTCAGGTGTTGCATTGCAATACTCTATATACTGAATGATGCCAGAAGCATCAAAAAAAGATAGAAGCATCACTGTACCAAAAAGTACAAGAAATGGTTGATGTTACCATTTCAAGAGGTAGCATATGATCAAGAACCAATGGTACTGAAGGAAGAAGTCCAAGCTGCACTGCAGGCATTGATCAAAAACAAACCTTCAGTAATTAACAGAATACCCATTGATATGTTTCAACAAATAGATGCAGTGCTGGGGTGCTCACTTCTTTATGCCAAGAAATTCGGAAGACAGCTACTTGGCCAATCAACTGGAAGAAATTAATGTTTGTGCCCATTCCAAAGAAAGGTAACCCAACAGAATGCAGAGATTATCTAACAATATCATTGATATCACATGCAAGTAAAAATCTGCTGAAGATAATTGAAAAATTGTTGCAGCGGTACCTCAACAGTGTCAGAAATTCAAGTCAGATTCAGAAGAGGACATACAATGAGTGATATCATTGCTGATGTCACTTGGATCTTGGCTGAAAGCAAAGAATACCAGAAAGATGTTTACCTGTGTTTTATTGACTACACAAAGGCATTTGACTACGCAAAGGCATACACCACAACAAATTATGGATAACATTTTGAAGAACGGGAATTCTAGAACACTGAATTGTGTTCATAAGGACCTGTACATAGACCAAGAGGCAGTCATTTGAACAGAACAAGATGGTTTCAAATCAGGAAAAGTGTGTGTCAGGGTTGTATCCTTTCAACACACTTATTAAATCTCTATGCTGAGTAAATAATCCAAGAAGCTGGACTATATGAAGAAGAATGTGGCATCAGGATTGGAGGAAGACTTATTAACAACTTGCAATATGCAGAGAACATAACCTTGCTTACTGAAAGTGAAGATGACTTGAAGCACTTACTGATGAATACCAAAGACTACACAGCCTTTAGTATGGATTATACCTCAACATAAAAAAAATAAATAAATACTCAGAACTGTACCAATAAGCAACATCATGATAAATGAAGAAAACATTAGTTGTGAAAGATTTTATTTTATTTGGATCTAGAATCAATGCCCATGAAAGCAGCAGTCAGGAAATCAAGCAATGTATTGCATTGGGTAAATCTGCTGCAAAAGACCTCTTTAAAGTGTTTAAGAGCAAAGATGTCACTGTGAAGACTAGGGTGTTCCTGACCCAAGCCATGTTAGTTTCAATAACCTCATATGCATGTGAGAGCTAGACAGTGAATAAGAAAGATCTCAGAAGAACTGATGCATTTGAATTATGGTGTTGGCAAAGAATACTTAATGTACTATGGGCTGCTATATAAGAATGAAGAAATCTGTCTTGGAGTAAGTACAGCCAGAATGCTCCTTAGAAGCAAGAATGGCCAGACTTCATCACATGCTTTGGTCGTGTCGTCAAATGAGACAAGCTCTAGAGAAGGCACTCTTGCTAGGTAGAGAGAAGGTCAGCAAAAAAGGGGAAGACTCTCAACAATATGGATTGACACAGTGGCTGAGACAATGGGTTCAAACATGGCAACAACTGTGAGGGTGGTGCTGGACCAGGCAGTGTTTCATGCTGTTGTACATAAGGTCTCAATGAGTCAAAAGTGACTTGACAGCATGTAACAACATAACAACAACAACTGTACACACATTAGAGGTATTGATATGTATGTATGCATATATATTCATATATACAGTTGATCCTTGAATAACACAGGTTTGAACTGGCAGGTCTCCTTATACATGGACTTTTTTCAAGATGGTGCTTGGAAAAATTCAAGAACAAATAGACACTATACCACAGGAAGTAACAGAAGACAACTTGACAGAGATGAGTGCTTCCAAACCAGTGCCAGACAATGAGAAGACATAGAAACAGCAGTGCCAGAAAAATAAAAAATGACATTAGACAGTCTGACAGAAGAGTTGCAGTTATTCAAGACTGCTGTTGCCTCTTTTACAACATGAATTCTTCTATGATAGGGGCACTGAAACTAAAGCAAATGGTGGAAGGACAGGTACCATACAGAAATATTTTTAGAGAAATGAAAAAGCATAAAAGTTGGAAAATTAAAATTCATTTCCATAAAGTTACACGAAGTGTACCTACTTCTCCTGCCTCCCTTTACACATCCTCCACCTCTTTCATCTCTGCCACCCTTGAGACAACTCGACTAACCCCTCCTCTTCTTCAGCCTACTTAACGTGAAGATGGGACTCAATACTTTTATAATGATCCACTTCCTCTAAATGAATAATAAATAATAATCACGCTATTCAGTTAATAAACTTATGTTGTGTAACTGAGTGTCTTCATAAGAAAACTTTGTAACTGTATTGCAAGAACCGTGTTGTTGCTATGTGCCATGGAGTCAGACCTGACTCATAGTGACCCCTCCTTGGGTTTCCAAGGCGGTATCACTACGGAAGTAGATTGCCCAACCTTCCTTCAGAGAAGTGGCTAGTGGGTTTGAACCCCCAGCCTTCTGGTTAGCAGTCAAGTGCCTTAGGCACTACGCTACCAGAGCTCCCAAGAACTGTGTTAATCTACTGTTTATATTATCAGTAAGGCTTCGGGTCAACAGTAGACTATTACTAGGTAAGTTTTGAGGGAGTCAAAAATTATTCACCGATTTTTGACTACATGGGAGATAAGCACACCTAACCCCTACATTGTTCAAGGGTCAACTGTATAATGAACCATATAGAGCACATAGTTACAAATACTTTCTAGACATAACCAAATTCCTTGCAAGATGGGTTTTCTGGGTTTGAAAGTTTAGGACCATAGTCTCATAGGAAACTCAGTCAATTGGCATAATACAGTTCATACATGTATATATGTTCATACATACATATATGTTCTACATTCTTGTTTGGTGCATTGTGTCTGGGGTCTTAAAAGCTTGTGAGCAGCCATCTAAGTTATAGCTATTTGCTCTATTCATCCAGAGCAAAAGAAAAAGAAACCTAAGACTTGAAGAAACTAGTCTATAGGACTAACAGTCTACATGAACCACAGCCTCATCTACTGGGACCAGAAGAACTAGATGCCCAGCTACCACTACTGACTGTTCTGAGCAGGGCCACAAGAGATAGATCCTGACAGGAAAAAAAAATGGGGAACAAAACTCAAATTCTTAAAAAGTCCATACTTACTGGACTGGTTGAGACCAAAGGACTCCCTGAGACTATCATCCTGAGATACTCTTTAAACCGTGAAGCAAAACTGTCCTCTGAGTTCATCTTTTACTCACATAAAATAGAGTGGCTCATAAAATACATAATATAACCCAAATACTGTGTTCCTTTAAAAAAACATTTCTATAAAACCAAATTGTCAACAATTACCCTGTAGCACAGATGAGACAGTAAGGGGGCAGGGAAACTAGATTATTAGAAACAGAAACACCAGAACACAATGATAATGTTGACACACTGTTAGAAATGTAACTAATGTCACAGAATAGTTTGTATAGAAACTGTTCAATGGAACATTATCTATTGTAAACTCTTACGAAACAACAAAAATATTTTTTAAAAAACACGCACTCTTCAAGATTGACTTTCAATGTCTTTTTTTTTTTTTTTCTCTTTTTAATTGTGATTTGGGTGGAAGTTTACAGAACAAATTGGTTTACCATTCAACAATTCATACACATTTTGTGACACTGATTGCAATCCCCACAATCTAACAGCACTCTTCCCATATTCTCCCTTTTTCCCATCTCTATTCATCCTTCTTGACTATCTATCCCTTCCTGCCTTCTAAGATTTATCCCTGGGCAAATATTGCCCTTTTGATCGCATATGGTTGATTGTTCTAAGGATTGCATTGCTGCCTTGCTTTATTGTTCCCATTATAGAGTCATCTATCATTTGGCTGAAGTTGAGCCGTTAGGGGTGACTGAGTTCAGTTACAGGCCTGAAGAGTCTCTTAGGACCATGGTCTCAGGGGTTCTACCAATCTCTATCAGGCCATTTTTATTATACCCTGGTCATTTTTATTATTTTGAGCTCTATTCCACAGTTTTCTCCCACTCTATCCAGGACCTCCTATTGTGATCCCTTTCAGCATTGGTAGGTCTAGCTGGGCAACATCTACTTCTTCTGGTCTCAGGATCTAGAAACTGAAGTCCATGTGTTCCATTAGTCCTCTGGACCAATTGTTTCCTTGGATCTTTGATTTTCATTATTCTTTGCTCCAGATGGGGAGAGACCAATAGTTGTACCTTAGTTGGCCACACACAAGCATTTAAGACTCCAGTTGCTACTCACCAAAGTAGAATGAAGAACACTGCCTTCATGGACTGTTATGCCAGTTGACCTTGAAGTCCCCAAGACTGTGGTCCTGAGCCCCTAGACTCAGCAAGTTATTCCCTCAAGGTGTTTGGTTATGGCTAAATAGTTTGCCTTTGCCCCCTGTATGCTCTACTATACTCATGGATATATTTGCAGCACATATAAATACATATGTAGAAATAGCCTCTGTTTCTCAAACCTATATATATTAGTGGGTGTACTCCCATTCGCAAAACTATTTTATGATGTGGTGTATTTAATCTCCCCTTCCCATTCTTTGTCCAATACCACCACCTACCATACACAATTACTTGCTGTTGAAAGACTATGTCAAGTTTTTCAGGCTTTTGTATATTATTTTCTTCTGTCTTTAACAATCTCCTCCCCATACCAATTCCTACTCATTCTTTAGCTGTCAGTGTAAATGTTATTTCATTCCAGGTACACTCATGTTGTTAGGTGCCATAGAGTCATCTCCAACTCATAGCAACGCTATGCACAGCAGAACAAAACACCACCCGGTCCTGTGGCAGCTTCATGATTCTTGCTATGCTTGAGCCCATCACTGCTGCCACCGTGTCCATACATCTCGTTGAGGGCCTTCCCCTCCTTCATCAACCCTCCACCTTACCAAGCATGACATCCTTCTCCAGGGAATGGTCCCTTCTGACAACATGACCAAAATATGTGAGACGAAGTCTGGTCATTCTCTCCTCTAAGGAGCATTCCGGCTGCACTTCCTCCAGGTCAGACCTGTTAGTTCTTCTATAAGTCCACGGTACTTTTAGCATTCTTCGCCAACACCACAACTTAAAAGCATCAATTCTTCAGTTTTCCTTATTCATTGTCCAGCTCTCACATGCATATGAGGCGATTGAAAATATCATGGCTTGTGTCAGGCGCACCTTAGTCCTCAAGGAGACATCTTTGCTCTTCAGCACTTGAAAGAGGTCCTTTGCAGCCGACTGGCCCAGTGCTATGCTTTGTCTGATGTCCTGACTGCTCCTTCCATTGGCGTCGATTGTAGAACCAAGCAATGTGAAGTCTTTGATAATTTCAATCTTTTCTCCATTCATCGTGATGCTGCTTATAGGTCCAGTTGTGAGGACTTTTGTTTTCTTTATACTGCGATGTAATCCATAGTGCAGACTGTAGTCTTCAATCTTCATCAGTAAATGCTTCAAGTCATCCTCACTTTCAGCAAGCAAAGTTGTGTCGTCAGCATTTCACAGGTTGTTAATGATTCTTCCTCCAATCCTGATTCTAAGTTCTTCATACAGTCCAGCATCTCATATAATTTGCTCAGCATACAGATTGAATAAGTGTGGTGAAAGGATACAACCCTGACACACTCCCTTCTTGATTTTAAACCATGCAGTGTTCCCTTTTTCTGTTCAAACAATAGCCTCCTGGTCTATGTACAGGTTCCTCATGAGTACAATTAAGTGTTCTGAAATTCCCATTCTTCTCAATGTTATCCACAACTTGTTATGATCTACACAATCAAATGCTTTTGTGTAGTCAATAAAATACCGGTAAACATCTTTCTTATATTCTTTACTTTGAGCCAAGATCCATCTGACATCAGCAATGACATCCCTCATTCCACATCTTCTTCTGAATCCAGCTTGCATTTCTGGAAGTTCTCTGTCAATATACTGCTGCAACCATTTCTGAATTATCTTCAGTAAGATTCTACTTGCATGAGATATTATATTGTTTGATAATTTCTTAATTCTGTGGGATCACCTTTCTTTGGAATGGGTACAAATATGGATCTCTTCAGTCAGTTGGCCAGGTAGCTGTCTTCCAGATCTCTTGGCATAGCCAAGTGAGTGCCTCCAGTGGGGCATCCATTTGTTGAAACATCTCAATGGGTATTCCATCAATTCCTGGAGCCTTGTTCTTCGCCAATTCCTTCAGTGCAGCTTCAACTTCTTCCTTCAGTACCATTGGTTCTTGAACATATTCCACCTCCTGAAATGGATGAAGATCGACCAGTTCTTTTTGACACAGTGACTCTGTGTATTCCTTCAATCTTCTTTTGATGCTTCCTGCATCATTCAATATTTTGCCCATAGAATCTTTCAGTATTGCAACTCGAGGCTTAATTTTTTTCCTCAGTTCTTTTGGCTTGAGAAATGCTGAGCATATTCTTCCCTTTTGGTTTTCTAACTCCAGGTCTTTGCATGTTTCATTATGGTAATTGGCTTTGTCTGCTCAAGCTGCTCTTTGAAATCTTCTATTCAGCTCTTTTCTCTTGTCATTTCTTCCATTTGCTTTAGCTACTTTTTGCTCAAGAGCAAGTTTCAGAGTCTCTTCTGACATCCGTTTTGGTCTTTTCTTTCTTGTCTTTTTAATGATCTCTTGCTTTCTTCATGGATGATGTTCTTAATGTCATCCCACAGTTCTTCTGGTTTTCAGTCATTGTTGTTCAATGCATCAAATCTATTATTTAGATGGTCTCTAAATTCAGGAGGGATACATTCAAGGTCATATTTTGGCTTTCGTGGACTTGTTTTAATTGCCTTGAACTTCAAGTTGAACTTGCATATGAACCATTGATGGTCTGTTCCACAATCAGCTCCTGGCCTTGTTTTGGCTAAAGATATTGAGCTTTTCCATCTCATCTTGCCACAGATGTAGTCAATCTGATTCCTGTGTATTCCATCTGGTGAAGTCCACATGTTTAGCTACCGTTTGTGTTGTTGAAAAAAAAAAAGATATTTGCAATGAATAAGTCTTTGGTCTTGCAAAATTCTATCATGCAATCTCCAGCATTATTTCTGTCACCAAGGCCAAATTTTCCAACTTATCTTTCTCAAAAGTTGATAAAATCTTGAATTTCCTCATCTTTGGTTTTGGTGGTTGGTGCATAAATTTGAATACTAGTAGTATTAATGGGTCTTCCTTGCAGGCGTATGGATATTATCCTATCACTGACAGCACTGACAGATCTTGAAACATCCTTTGTGATGATGAATGCCACACCATTCCTCTTCAAATTGTCATTTCCAGCATAGAACATATAGTTGTCTGATTCACAATGGCCAAAACTGGTCCATTTCAGCTCACTAATGCCTAGGATATCAATCTTTATCCATTCCATTTCATTACTGACAACTTTCAATTTTCCTAGATTCATACTTCATACATTCTATGTTCTGATTATTAATGGATGTTTGCAGCTGTCTCTCCTCAATTTGAGTCGTGCCACATCAGCTAATGGAGGTCTCGGAAGCTTTACCTTATCCATATGAGTAAGGCTGGTTTTACTCTGATGATGCAGCTCTTTCCCAGTCCTATTTTGAGAGCCTTCTAACCTAAGGGACTCATCCTCCTCCTCTGTATTGGACAATGTCACCAGACTATTCATAAAGTCACACAGTAATGTATCAGACAGTGTTTCTTTGCTATTCATAAGGTTTTCCCTGTCCAGTTCTTTGACAGTCTGTCTCACTCTGCAAGCTGGGCTGATACCTGTGCACCATGTGCACTGTGCTGGGTTTGAAACATCAATGGCACAGCCTCAAGACTCACAGCAGCACATCACCACAGTAAGACAAACCAACACATGGAGGTCTTGAAAGACTTACTTTATCCATATCATTAAGGTTGGTTCTACTCTGATGAGGCAGCTCTTTCCCAGTCCTATTTTGAGTGCCTTCCGACCCAAGGGGCTCGTCTCCTGCACTGTGTCGGACAATGTTTCCAAGATATTCATAAAGTTGTCCAGTAATGTATCAGACAGTGTTTCTCTGCTATTCATAAGGTTTTCCCTGGCCAATTTTTTGAGAAGTGGATGGTCTCTCCTTTTTCCTAGTCTGTCTCAGTCTGTAAGCTGCATTGATACCTGTGCACCATGTGCAACCCTGCTGGCATTTGAAATACTGGTGGCACAGCCTCAAGCCTTACAGCAATGTGAAAGCCCCACAGGATGACAAACTGACAGACAAGTTTGTCGCCCTTAGCTGTTGGAAACCTCTCCACCCTCCCCTTACCTAATTCCTATCTGGATCCTGCCTCTCTTGTGGTCCCCAGCCAGTCCCTCCCTTTCCTGGCTCTAGGGGGCTGGGGCCTTGCCTGCTTCATAGCCCCTTTTACTCCAGAAATAGCATTCATCATATTCTGCGTCTTTTAAACCTTCCACTAGACTCCAAACCACTAGTCTAGTGCAATAATGCACCCAGAATAGTGTTTGGCTCAAAGATGGCACTCAACTCTTTAGTGTGCTAACTATTTGTTTCAAAAATGACAACTAGTAATAATTTAGCTTCACAAATTTCAAGTTGGTTTCATGTAAATTGCCACTCCTCGGAAGGAAGGTTGGGCAATCTACTTCCCTAGTGACACTGCCTCGGCAGCCCAAGGTGGGGGGGGGTCGCTACGAGTTGGGTCCAACTCAACGGCACATAACAACAACAACAAATCATATAAATCAGCAGGTATAATTTTTGCTTCATTATACCTCAATCTCTACTCACAACTTTTACCTATGGGAATGTGGTATAGATTGTCACTAAAATCTATTCACTTCTTCCATAATAATAACTGGTCCTGGCTGTCCAAGTAGGGACTACATTTCCCAGCCTCTCTTGCAACCTCAAATGACCAATTCTTGTCAAAATAATGTGAAAACTGATCCACCTTAGCCTTATTTGCTTAGAAGAGGATGTATCCTACAACTCCTCCTTCCACACTGGCTAGAATGAAGACAGCTGGAATGATGTGGAAGGCCATGTTTTGAAAATGGCAGTCACTGTAAGCCCTGGTCTTTCAAAGAATGCATGATGGAAAGCACTGACAGGCAGTTCAGTGAGTGAGAAATAAGTTTATTTTATCTGAACCACTGCATTTTGTAGTCTCTTTGTTACAACTATCATTACCCTAAGGTCTAAATGATATATATAGAGAGACAAACAGATGAAATGGGAAACTTCCAATGTTCAGAAATACTGTATTAATATATCTAATAAAAACAAAGCTTAAAATTTCCCATAATATGAAAAACTACATTAGTAGGAACCAAGGGTTATAGAAATATAGAAATTAGGAATTTGTCAAATTAATTTAAGGTCTTTTCCTTAGTAAGAATTCTTATCCCAAGGGGAGTGACAGAGCAGGAAGGATGGTGGTGTACTTTGCTTGATGGTGTTACAGCATTAGGTGGTCTGAAAAACTGGAAGAAGCCAGTTTGGAAGCCTTTTACTACCGTTGAGGCAGTAAAAGAGCCAAGAGAGAAAAGGGTAAAGGAAGAAAGTATTTCAAGAAGGAAGGGAAGACCACCTTCAAACACTGCTAGAGTGAAGACTGAGTGGTCACTATTGAGTTTGGAAATCGGAGGAGTTGGTGACCTCAACAACAGCGGTTTTAGTGAGGTGGTAAAAACTGAAGACTGAGAGAAGTGGATTTAAAGGCAAATGCTGGATACAAAGGTCTATTAACAAACATCCGTAAAAAGAAGATTCACATTTCGGAACAGCCAAGAAGGTCCTTAGAAGATTTACAACTATCAGGATCAACACAGCTGTGCCCAAGTCAAAACCTTGAAGCACTAATGATGTCAACAGCACCTGATATGGTTGAGGATTCATCTCTATCACTGGCAAAACAGGAGGCAACATCTGCAACACCAAATCCAGTAACAGAACCAGATAGTGCGGCCAGTGAAGGGCCTGCGCACAGGATGAAGAGTGAGGAGCTGAGACCCAAGGATTCTGATGATCTCTTGAAAGACTTTCAACGAATTAGAAATATTAGAAATGATATTAAAGAAAACCTTGAAGGTGTTCTAGCACTTATCACAACCCTTAACTTAACCTTAACATCTTTGAATCACAAGATTGATAAGCTGTTGTCTGATGTCACCTTCCTGACCTGGCATATGCCACAAGGCACTCCTGTGCTTATGCTAGTCACTCCACTGGGATCGAAACCACCAACAACTTTCACTGAGCCTCCTTCTCATATGCCTACTGCTTCTTCTGTGACTCCCAGTGATTAATTTGCAGGATGCTAACTGGTCACATAAACCTGACATATTCCTGAATACCATGTCAATACAACTCCTAACCATGTCAAGGATAATACAACAATACTTTCTGATGATGATTCCCTTCATAAGGACATAACATATAGAATAAGTAAAGGATAAGTCTATGGGTGTTGTATGAGAATAAGTAAAATTTCTGTATAGCTGCAGTTTCAAGCAACTTCTTTGGCCTGTACCTACACCCTGCAAACAATCATGGACTTTTCTGCTGTGATGAATGTATATCTGTTTCCTACCTTCTAGAGGACTAGTCCTACCCCTGTCATCAGCATATTTACAGAAGCATGCATGCACACAGATGCTACTGCACAGTCACCAGGCTGAAAACTTCATCTTATTACATGGCCATGACAACTGTTTTTGGGGAAGCCACTCCATTCTTCCCTTGCTGTCAATCCACAAGCCATAGAATGGTGCTTCCTATATTGACCTGCCCAGTGTCAGCAAGTTTTAAGATTGCACCAGTTGCCCCCTAGAAATGAACCTCACAGTGCAGATACTACCAGCCTATGTGGGCATATGTGAGTCAATGCTCAGACTGGGTGATCAAGTGCCTTCTACTGGCAGACTCACCTCTTTCTGGAGACACCCACAAATCTCCACTATTATCAAAGTATAATGCTGACTGTGCACAAAGACCTCACACCAACTCCTAAGAAGTGTTGCATCTTTCTTACAGCATGTACTTCCAGCCTGACTAAAACCCCTGGTTCACTGAGTATTGCCTGCCTCTGTCTTCTACTCTGCCTGGTTTGGTTTAGGGCCCTGCATCTTGCTCTGGGTGGTGGTCAGCACCACCCAGAGGCATGCTCCACTTAGTAGCCAACACCAAGCCGAGCTCTGTTGTTTGTTGTTGTTTTTTTGCCATCGAGTCGGCCCCGACTCGTAGTGACCCCTCCTTGGGTTTCCGAGGCAGTATCACTACGGAAGTAGGATTACCCAACCTTCCTTCCGGTTTCCGAGGCAGTATCACTACGGAAGTAGGATTACCCAACCTTCCTTCCGAGGAGTGGCTGGTGGGTTTGAACCGCCAGCCTTCTGGTGAGCAGTCAAGTGCCTTAGGCA
>NW_006921699.1:6638322-6640489 GCF_000298275.1 Orycteropus afer afer | reverse complement strand
CTTCCGAGGAGTGGCTGGTGGGTTTGAACCGCCAGCCTTCTGGTGAGCAGTCAAGTGCCTTAGGCACTATGCTACCAGAGCTCTGAGTGTGAAACAAAGTTAAATATCAATGATTTTTTTTTTAAATCACATTTCTATTTAATATAGTAAAGGAAGCATGTACTCTAAGGAGCTGAACTTCCATTTTGGCTTTGCTAACACTTATGTACAATCTTTGTGGCCTTGAAGTCATTTGACCTACCTAAATTTTTGCTTTCTCAGGCATGCAAACCTTCCATCATAGGAATGTTAGATTTAAATGAAATAATAGATATAAAATGATACTGTAGTTTGAAAATAATATTAATGTCAGGGGTTTTTGTTAATTGTTTTGATTCTGTAAACATTTTCTGGGATAGTCAAGGTAGATTCATTTATTCAACAAATAATTGATTACCCAGTGTTTTCTGTTACTAATGTGCAACAGAAAGGCTCTTTCTTCTGGAAACTCCTAGTGACATGAAATAGACAATATATAGTTGAATGACTCCTAAGTGAAGATCATTTCAGACACCTATACATGTAATAAAAATAAAAGAGGATGATATGTTAATGACTGTTTAGAAAAAGATTCAGAAAGTTCTCTTTGTTTGGGCATTCATTGAGATTTGAGTGAATGAGAACTGGAATAAGGTAACTTAAAGAAAGGCCCTGAATTATCAAAGGATAGAAAGGTCTGTGGAACGGAATGTAGTGAGCTAGAAAGATAATGGAAGGAGATCTTAGATGTCACTTCTTTGGGAAATCATCCTTGTACCCCAGTCCCTTGACTTTCTTGAGTATCCCTGCTGTTTCCAAGACAGAACCTTTTATAATACCATACGTAATTGTAATTTCTGGTTTCATTGTCAGTTACTCATTAAATTCTAAACTTGGAGAAAGCCAGGAATATTTTTCCCTGCTCCTCATCATATGTCCAGAACAACTTAGCCACTACTGGATGTAGACAATGATAGTAAGTTTTTCAGTTAATATGAAGTATTGTAGTCAAGGCCAGCTAGGTTTATGATCTTCAGCATACCTAGTCCAGTATTCTTCCCACTCTTCATTACTACCTTCATTAAGAGGAAGTGATCTTTATCTTATGTCTAACAAATACCTGCTATTCTCAAACTATAGAATAGTCAGGATATTTAACTACATGCTAGTGAGATATCTGAAATAAGAGTAAATGCCTTTTTTTTTTTTTTTCCAGTAAAAATGGCTTTTAAGACTTTTCTTGTTTGAGAACTTCAGTGGGATAAAAGATGGACTTGAAGAGATTGCTGGGGCTTGTGGGAATTAACACTTGATATTTAACTGTGAAAAAGGGGTGCTTTTATGTTATGCATACCAGTACTGTTTAGTGCTAAATTTACCCAATTTTAAAGCAAGGAAATCGAGGATCAGAGTTTTTGGGTCATTTACGATCTTAGAGCTGTTATGTTGCCCTTGCAAACCTCAAGCCTAGATTTGCTGACATTAGTAACATTCTTATTGTTACTCCACTTGCCTATGCTCTCATTATGTTTCCATAATATTCTGCTGCTATTGAATCATCATCAATGATTTGAGTCTTTTTTTTTTTAAGACTATAGCTGTATAGATGTTGATTTATGAACTACAGCTTTCTTGCTGAGTGTCCTGTTTCACAACTAAGATGCATGTGGCAAGATGAATGGTTCCTTAGAAGTTGGAAGGATTCTACCTTCCAAATTCTACAAATGCAAGCAAGCCTATGTAGAAATTGAAACTATCTTGTTAGATTTACTAATATCAAGTTCTCATTAAAGAAAATATGGAAGACAAATTTCAAGGGCATATGGATGGAGATAGAAGGAAAGGTTGATTTGTGTAATTCTTCAAACAAGAAAAGGTGCTGAGATTTTGAAAGTAATACAAAGAGTGAAATACTAGTAATTTATTTTGCCTTCTGATTGCTACCAGGCCTTAAGTGTAATGTTAATCCTTTAATAACTCACTGTATAATCCAATATATATATATAATAAATTCGCTATTCAGCAAAAAAAAAAAAAAAAATTCTTATCCCAAGAAAAGCCTGTTGTTGTTGTTGTTTGCCGTCGAGTTGCCCCCGACTCATAGCGACCCCTCCTTGGGTTTCCGAGGCAGTATCACTACGGAAGTAGG
>NW_006921699.1:6637187-6638222 GCF_000298275.1 Orycteropus afer afer | reverse complement strand
TTGCCCAACCTTCCTTCCGAGGAGTGGCTGGTGGGTTTGAACCGCCAGCCTTCTGGTTAGCAGTCAAGTGCCTTAGGCACTATGCTAAAAGCCTAGTGCAGGATAAAAGGATACATGATAAGATGGCATATATCGCAAGCCAGCTTCTTAGAGGTCACAAACCAGCACCAGACTGACACCAACCAGGCCCTTATAAAAATAAACACATAATGGAAAAGACTAAAGGTCTTAGAGAGTCATGAGAAACAATGACAGAGAAAACTAAAAAGAGGAAAAAAAGCAAGACTGATTTTTTGGCACTCTCCTAGCTAAGGAACTACCTCAGAACTCATTAAGTTGTCACAATAGCATGGCAATGGAATGTCCTATAGTTTTCTATGGCTATACTTTCTCAAGGTCAGTACAAAAACATCTCCTAAAAGCAGAACTCATTTTTAAATTTTACAATGGTGACTATGAAGTAGTGGTCAAAGTCCCCAACTTTGTAGTGCATTAAGACATGAACTCAGATGCCGACTCTGATTTTTACTGAGTGTATGATCCTGGGTATTTAACCTCTATGATTCAAGTCTTTTTACCAGTAAAAGAGAAGCCTACCTCCTTTGGCACCATTCAATAAAACTGCAATAATTTAATAAACTGTGAAGTGTTTATTGGGAGTTCTGGTGGCGTAGTGCCTAAGGCATTTGACTGCCAATCAGAAGACTGGCAGTTCAAACCCACCAGCCACTCCTCGGAGGGAAGATTGGGCAATCTACTTCTGTAGAAATACTGCCTCGAAAACCCAAAGAGGGGGTCACTACGAGTCAAATTAACTCGACGGCAGCGAGTTTGGTTTGTTTTTTTGTAAAGTGTTTATTATATCCCAAGCACTATATTAACCCACTATTACTATATTATACTTTCATATAGCTAATGAGGAGCTCTGGTAGCATAGTGGCTAAGACACTTGCCTGCTAACCAGACGGCTGGCGGTTCAAACCCACCAGCCACTCCTCGGAGGAAGGTTGGGCAATCCTACTTCCGTAGTGATAC
>NW_006921699.1:6634525-6637087 GCF_000298275.1 Orycteropus afer afer | reverse complement strand
TTTTTTTTTTTTTTGTCTTTTTAAAAAGATGATTTGTATTTGGCATTAATTTTGAAGCCACCCCAAGTTTCCTTTACAAATAGTTTTTTCTAATGGTATTACCAAAAAGGTCACATTACAGTGTATTTTAGATTTGTCACCATTTTACCATAGGCATTTGTGTAAGTCACTTCATTTATTTGCTGCTCCGATAACCTTAGACACTGGACATTAAAATTCCCATCTACTTCATTATCATGCACATCTATAAACAGCTTACATACAAATGAGCTTAGTGATAAAAACACAATTTAGGTTCACAGGCTTAGGTTTGTACTCTTAATTCCAACCCTGCCTGCTGAAACACCTCTCCTCAATCCTCACCTCTACCTCCTTTCCTTCCCTAACTCCTGTTCGTTTCCTAATTACGGTGTTTCTTCATCTGAGAAGCATCTTCCCTTACCTTAGTCTTGATTGAATGCTACCTTTTCTGTGCTCCCACAGCATCCTGAGCTATTTTGAAAATAGTAAAATTATCTCCATAAATATCTATGGAAAAAGAATCATTAAACTGCTTAAACCAAGCCCACTGCCACTGAGTCGATTTCGACTCATAGGGACCCCCATTGGATTTCCAAGGCGGTAAATTTTTAGGGAAGTGGATTGCCTGGTCTTGCTTCCAGAGTGCCTGGTGGGTTTGAACCACCAACCTTCTGGTTAGCAGTCAGATGCTTCAGTCACTGTGCTAATAGGTTCTACGTTTTTTGTTTTGTTTTTTGGATGTATTTATTGCTAATAAATTGGCCTGGTTCTACTCTTTTTATGAAAGATGAAATCTTCATAAAACTAAAACAAAGCATTTTGGATTTTCAGAAAGGAAAATACATGGTGGCAACAGACGTTATCTTCAGTCTCTCATATACTTAGTAACAACTGTAACATTCCAAATACATGTACCTAAATTAATGGCTCTATATTGTTATAAAACTATCAAAGGACAGTATTTTCTGGTTGTTGCTCATGATTCTCACATACCATGGGAACTGTTGGGATCAAAAACACAGGTCTCATAATATACAAAGTATAAATTCTAGGTGGTGAAGGGCTGCTGCTGCCTTCTCTTCAAACTTTATCATATACCAGCTGCCAGTACTGATCCATGGCAACCCGCTCTGTGTCGAGGTAGAACTGTACTCCATAGGTTTTTGAATTTTTGTCCCCTCCCTCTCCGCCCCCCCGAAACAGACTGCCAGATCTTTCTTCTGAAGTGCCTCTGGATGGACTAAAACCTCCAACCTTTCGGCTAGCAACTAAGTGCATTAACCATTTGTACCACCTAGAGACTCAACTGACAGAGCTTCAATTAGCAGCTTTCTTAAAAGAATAGAATACTGATCTCTCTGGCATTTGCCAGAGAATGAGAATTTTGGCAAATATAACTATAATGAATAATTTGTATTCTAAAACTCTATAAAGAACTAAAGAAAAATGTGGTAAAAATATATTTGGTGAATAAAGTAACTAATCATTTGAGCCACAACAAATGGTCCAGTATTAGGATACTGTAGAACTTTTCCTAGATTAAGAATAAATCAAAAACAAACCAAACCATTTGCTGTCCAGTTGATTCCAACTCACAGTGACCCTACAGGACAGACCAGAACTGCCTCATAGGTTTCCAAAGTTGTAATCTATATGGAACCACACTGCCACATCTTTTTCCAGCAGAACGGTTAGGAGGTTTAGCACTTAACCACTGCACCACCAGGGCTCTAGGCCCCTTGGATTACCAATACTGTTCTAAATCAATAGCACATGCCCATATACATTAAGTGAAAGGACTTCAACAATTTCAGTAAAAGCACATACAAAACAGCTTTTAAGTGAATCATGTCAGCAATTTCAGGAGTATTTATTATAATCCAAAAGCAAAAAACAGCCATCATTTTTCAGGTTTTCATATTTAACTTCAAATTTTGTTTCCCACTCCAATTTCTCTCTCTAGATAAGGGACTGGCAAACTTTTTCTGTAAAAGAACAAAGAGTATAAGTATTTTAGGTCTTGTGGGCCAGATACCACAACTACTTAGCAGATCATAAGGCCTGTCTTCTGAGGTATCTCTGGGTGGGTTCAAACTGCCAACCTTTCTGCTAATAGTCAAGCACTTAACCATTTGTGTCACCCAGGGACTCATGTTCTAGAGGATCTGAAAGCCAGATGATCTGAAAGCTATGAATAAAATGGAAAAGGTAATATATTCAAATACTTAAGGGAAATTATTTTTCTTTTTATATTTCAACATTTAACAGTTTCTAAAGATTTAACTTTGCTCCTCCTAAGGTTAACAACAACAAAATCTAGCCATGTTTAGTATTTTAATTTTTTAAAGCAAAGGGATCAATCACATTTAAATTGCAATTTATAAGATAAGCCTTATTAGTCTAATGTATTAATGGGACGAAAAAAAATTGCATGCATTTGTAAGATAGAATTTAAAATGACAAATATATACACACTACTATATATATAAATATAAATATAAATATAAATATATAAATATATATATATATTGTTGTTGTTGT
>NW_006921699.1:6603266-6634327 GCF_000298275.1 Orycteropus afer afer | reverse complement strand
CTATGAGTCGGGTTTGACTCGACGGCACATAACAACAACAACAACAGTAAAGTACTGAGTAGACAGATTTCAGAAAGCACAATCCCAAGGAAAATACATGACCCACAGTCAAGAAAAAGGTTAATCGCTCCCCTTACTTTAAAAACGCTAGACAACAAAGTCGTAAACATAGTAGGTTTTAAAGTAATGACTTTATTAATAAATATACATCCATATGATAATGTAGATACAAATCATGAACACTACTCCATTCCATACACGTAATTGCACACGAGTAGCTCAAGTTCATGGACAGAAAAACATACACAGTATTTATTCAGACTTTTTACAGCAGAGGACAGCGTGCTTATATCAGTTAATTTGTAGTTATTTTCTCCATAATTATCTGTGGAAAAAGATATTTTGAAAGCGTAAAGAATCAGAATGGTCTGATTACTATAAATCACACACTTGGTTTACTATAGCATTAAAATTTCAAAAAATTAAATACATTATATGTGAAAGCACAGATTTATCTACCTGGGGGAGACGGGAAGGTGGGGGAGGGAGTAAAGCAAAGGAAAGACTTAGATACATCCTAGAGTTTAATAGCATATAGTTAGAAAAAACAAAAACAAAATAGAATCAAAAAATTTTTATGTCTAAGGAAAAAAATGTTTTTAGTAAATGTTGTGAATTCTTTTATTTTACTATAAAGGGATCATAAAATTTTACTGCATATAGAGACAACGACTGACAGAGTAGCAGTTATTAACATCCCCTGAATTGTTCTTTTAAAGCTTCTTATAATATAAAGGAGAAGTTTGACTTTGTTTTCTTTAGCTCATATACTATGGTTATTCTTACACTGGATCAATCATTCTTGGCCTAATAGATCCAAAATTCTTTTTTCCTCCTTAACTCAAAGAAACTCTATTCTTACTTCATGAAAATGTCCATGTAAATTCACATAAACATCAGTTTGGAATGATTATTAATTTGACAGAGTTTTCTTTTATAAGTTAATTAAAATATAAGGACAAAAATGTCTTAACTAAAACAGTGACTTTAAAAGGTCCCCCAAATGTTAAAAACTAAATGGATACTACTTATTTTCTTCTGATACATTGTGCCAGTATTTTTTTACTATCCAGTGTAAAACTCCAAAGATAGTATCAAAATCATCCCATACTAAAGATTAGTTATGCAAAGTTCTATCTGTAAAAAATGAAAATTTCATATGTATTAGCTCCTTATTTGTTAACATAACAATAATAAATAAGGCATGTTAAAATATTTTTTAAAGGAAAAAAAAACTTACTTGAATAGTAGATCATTTTCTGACCAACAGTTTTAATATAGAATAGTGAAACCTATTTTGTGAAGGACAGAATTACACAGTATAAAATTGGCAATTTACCTTTTAAGAACAATTATACAGTAGGGAGAAGGGGTCAGTTTTTCCCAACTGATTATATTAAAGAATAGGTAATCATTTAACATGCTATTTCAGTGTTTATCATTGACAAAAGACAGTGTTACAAAAGATGCACAATGTAGTCTTTAGATTATACAGAAGTAAAAATATCTTGTATTTTAAGACTTCAATATGTTATCACTTAAGTGTCTTTCTCTTCAGCATGGCACCAGTAAACTGTTCACCAGGAGAAAAGTAAATGATATCAGGAGATGCTCACCAGTATACTGATGTAATACTCTGGGTAACTGCTCTCATGAATAGCAAATTCAGGTTTCTAAACTATGTTATCCATTTATAACTACAGTCACTCTCCCTTTTTTTCCCCTGGGACAGAGCTCCTCATTGTTATGAACATTCCTCCATTAGGTGATTTTACCATTTCATAAACATGTATACAAAATTCATTTTACAATAATACACCTGTTTTATCTTCTGACACACAGCACAGCACCACTGAGTAAATGTACTGGGTTTGGGGACCAGTGAGAAGAATGAATATAGGAAAGGATAGGGGGTCTGTATAACAAAATCAGGAACAAAAATAAACTGAAAGGTAAATGTAAAATGGACTTAATATAAAACACAACATGCATTCAAATCCTTGACAATAGTATATATTATTCTAAGGTAAAACATATAATTAAACAGCTGTCTTCAGGAACTAGTTCAAAAAAGTATTTCTAAGCAGCCAATTGCTGAACATCATGTTGAGAATCAGCTAAATTCCACATAATAAAAAATGGGTAGATGAACATATGAATAAAGATGTAAGCATTTGTGTGTGTCAGAAGTTATACTGTTCTGAGTAAATTATTAAAAGTTTTATATTTTAAGCCTCAGCAAAAACGAACTCTTGTAGCGATTTAGCTGCCAGAATGTTGCAATTGATTATGTAGTCATCCAACATTGTTCTCTATGGTTTGTGCAATGCTAAAATTGTTGAGGTCACTGTCTTAGATGCCAGTGCACACAGTCCCCACATACAATGCAACACCTCTTACTGTAAAGAGCAGCACAAAGTCCAGCTCATTGTGTCAGGCATCACTGGAACACCTGAAGGCTTGCTGCTTTTTTCCTGATAAAAAAGGTACGAAACATGACATCCATTTGCAATCAGAGTTTGCATTAACTGAGAGCAAGCCAAACAACACAGTATGTGCCCTTTTAAAATTTTATTAATTTTTAAAGTTTTTGGGTCATGCAAATCTGCAACATTATAATCTCAAAGGCAATTAAATTCCAAGTCCATACATTGTAATTTTAAAATTCAGCGGAATTTTTTTTCTAATCCAAAGTTTATAATAGTTTATGTTATTTAAAACAAACTCAGAATAAATAAAATGTGTATTAACAAGGAATAGTACTTTCAGAAAAGGAGGAAATAGAGATTTCCCTCATTCCCTATTATATATATTTACCCATTATTTTCTTCCTTTTCTATTTTGCTTTTAAAGCAAACACTGTTGGAAAATAATTTGTTTTGGATGAAGTGGTCTCCCAGGATCCAAAGTAAGATTTTAAACTAAATAACATATTTTTACATTTTTCATGCATAGATGGATTCCTATATATTTCTTAATATTTGGGTTCCGACAGCTAGGACACTGCATTCTGTTTATACCAGTTCTACAGTCAGTCTACCATTAAATTTGTGTCCTTTGGTTGATATAAACCTGAAAACACAGTAAGTGCTACTGCAATGGGAGTATTTATCAGAAAAACTAAAAAATATTCCAAATAAATGAGCAACACTAATCAGTATTTTTAAGCATAATGCTTTAAAACTCATTAAGTATATGAAAGGCAAAATATAGTGACAATAGCTATATGCAGACCTTAGGAATGTTTCTTTTTCTATTATATTAAATATGCTCTCAGAATGCATTATATTTCACTAAAAATGTAATGTGCAGTTGTTCATAAAATAGTTTATTTTTTCTGTAAATATGCATTATTTGTAGTGTTTGGTATATATGCTTTTAGGCAATTAAAACACATAACTTATCACTGCTGAAAACCAAATACTGATGGTTAAACCAATTAATGCCATATAGATAAATAAAAAGCTGCTTAAACCTAGAACATGAAGTTTTTTAACATCTGTTTATGTAAATGCCAACTCATACAAATATCTGTCCTGTCTCATGAAAATAAATGTTACAAAAACTCACAGTCATTACCTCAAGTAATCTTGAATCATTAGTTTGCTTTGCACCATCAGTTAAAAATACCTCCAGATAGTATCTTTATTATATTGTACTTCACAAACTAATAGTTATAATGGTTTCAATTGTTTAGCATATAAAGCATCTATTTAGAATGGCCCAACAGTAGCAATGAAATATGAGACATGACCATAACTTTAAAAGAAAAGCAAAAATGATTTAGTTAGGTATTACATTTGAACCTATGTACAAATACAATGCCACTGCTCATGCCCTGAGTGTACCTGTCAGCATATGGCAGCTTCTGAGCAAAAGCAGGAAAAAAATGAAATGGGAAAACAAATTTGGAAAGACCAGGCCACAAGATCACGTATGTACAAATAACATCAAGAAGCTTTGGGATTATTCACAATCTTCCTTCTAAACCTGGCCCTCCTTTCCTGCTCATTCATTCATTGGGTGGCTTGATTTCACTGCTTGTTTCCCCTACCCCGTGAACTACTCTGCCATGCATCATAGGGTAAGGAAAAGCAGCAGTGCCACAGCCATAACCAAGATCAGCAAGACGGGATAGAGCTTTAATGCTACCTGGAGGTCTCCCTGGGCTGACTTTGTATCCTGCAGCTTTAGTTGTACCCAAAGGTCTGCCTGGACTTGTCTTAAATCCAGCTGCTTTGGTGGTTCCCAGGGGTCTGCCTGTGCTGGTCCGGTATCCCGCTGATTTGGTGGTTCCCGAAGGCCGGCCACGCTTACCAGATCGGTTAAGATTTTTCTTTTTCTTTAGTTCATCTTTTATTTCTAGGCTTCTGCTACTTGTAGTCTGCAAGTGTGTTTCATTTAATGGGTCTTGCCTCTGACAAGCCATTGGTTTGTGGCTGACTGTGTGGCTGTATTTGCTTTGCTGGGAAGAATATATGTCAAACTGATCAGCAGCTCTCATAGCATCTTCATTCAGGCAGGAAGGCTTGCCAGGCCCACAGAAAGCTGGATTACTGCTGGCAACAGGATGCATCATTTTCTACCAAAAATAAAAGACAAATATACGTAAATACAAATATATAAATATATATATTTATACGACAGTATTCAGTGGGAAAATAGTCTGTCTTCTAAAAACTATGTAGGATACCTAAAATTAGTCTTACAGGCAGGACTCCAGACCACTTATAAACAAACACACATCAGCAGAGTCAAAAAATACTTGTTTTTCTCAATTTAATCATGGGTATGGACAAAGCCACACAAGATCACTATAATGATGCTTTAGCAGCCACAAGATTCTCTACTTAGGGACTGAAGAAATATACAAGTAGAAAATAAATCTGTTGTATTTTGTAGGCTTTTTTCTTCTACATTAGCAAATCCCAGAAGAATATTAGGAAAGACAAGAATTCTATAAACATGATTATTTTTTTCAGTTGGCCTAAAATTCTTGGAATGCCTCCCTTCAGCCTTTTATTGTATTTCTCACATGTATACAAACTACTTCTGACCTGACCACAGTCTCCATAAGGCAGACACTTCCCTCATCATTATTACAATTTATTATTTATACAGAACACTGACTATAAGTTACACTTTACACAAGATGGAATTTGCCAAGCAAACATAATCTCTCGGCCCAAGGAACCGTCTCTATGCAAACAGAAGGCAATATTAATACAAAGGATTAAAAAAAAAAAAAAAAAGGCTTCTATTAGCTAAAATTAGTGAACATTTACACAAACAGTTGAACTTATACTACAAATATATGGGTAACAACCACAATGAAACATGTAATTTTGAAGGTATGGTTATCAAGACAAAAGGTTGAATATGAAACGTTGTTTACTTCCTTGATCATAAATATGGCATGGATCTTTTTCCTTATAGGAGCTCTGTAACTTATTAACCAACAAATCAAAGTCTCTGTTTTGTCTCAGAGGATATCTCTGTGATATATTTTTTCTCTCTTCATAAAGGATCTATTAAAATCACAACTGTAATAAGACAACTCAAAATAGCCACATCGTTTAGACACACAGGAAATTAAAGTTTATATAGACCAGTATTATATCATAATGAGGTAAGAGAGAGAAAGATATGGGTTCCAATATAGTGAGAAGCTACCTGCTTATGGCAGAAGCTTAACAGACTTGAAAACAAAAACAAAAAAGCCAAGCCCAATGCCATCAAGTCAATTCAGACTCATAACAACCCTTTAGGTCAGAGTAAAACTGCTCCACAGAGTTTCCAAGGCTGTAAATTTTTAAGGAAGCAGAAGCACACGGTCTGATCTTTTGCAGAGTGGCGGTGAATTTGAACCTGCAACTTTTGGGTTAGCAGCCAAATTCTTCAACCACTATGCCACCAGATCTCCTAACATAAAACAACAAAGGGCTAAAATACAATATTAAAAGGAGTAATTTTTCATTAACTTCCCAAGGATATAAGGAAAACTAGGTTATTAATTATCATTTACTTAGCTCAAATTCTAATTTCAGATGAGAAATAAGATCATCAAGATGAGTTCCAAATAATAACAGCTAAATGTTAACAGTCTTTGAGCATTTTATTTTCTGTGTGCTAGGCTTGGGCAATCTACTTCTGTAGTGATACTGCCTCAGAAACCCAAAGAGGGGTCGCTATGAGTTGGATCTGACTTGACGGCAGTCTCCTTCAAGAGGCAACAAGCTTGGCATTTTCCACATTATCTGATTTAATCTTTAACTTAACCCTATGAGGAACAACTATTATTAGCTCTACTTTACAGAAACTGAGCCACAGATTTTATGCAATCTGCCAGGATCACACATTATGAAATGGTAAAGCCAAATATGAATTCAGGTAATCTGACTCCAGAATAAACAATGATAAAATAGCATACAGTTTCTCAATAGCAACAGGGGACTAGGTGGTACACTGCAGGATTTTTACAGCATCCCTGGCCTCTACCCACCAAATGTCAATAGCATCCCATCTTACCCCACCCAACCCCACCCCACTGTGACAACCAAAATTATCTCCAGACATTGCCAAATGTTTCCTGGAGGTAACATCTATTCTCCTCCTACCCCTATGAGAATCCATTCACTCTGGTACCATAGTGCTTAAGGCACTTGACTGCTAACCAGAAGGTTGGAGGTTCAAACCCACCAGCCACTCCTCGGAAGGAAGGTTGGGCAATCTACTTCCGTAGTGATACTGTCTCAGAATCCCAAGGAGGGGTGCTATGAGTCAGATCTGACTCAACGGCACATAACAATAACAACGATACTAAAATGAAAACATAAGAATTTTAAATATTCCTATTTGAGTTTTTAATTCCTCTTTTTAGCTCCCTCCTGGAACTCTGGTGGCATAATGGGTAAGGCATTTGGCTGCTAACCACAAGGATGGCAGTTCAAACCCACCAGCTGCTCTGTGGGAGGAAGATAAGGCAATCTACTTCTCTAAGGATTGACAGCCTTGGAAACCCAATGGGGGTTGCTGTGAGTAGGAAATGACAGTGGGTTTTGTTGTTATTCATAAGGTTTTCCCTGATCAATTCTTTGAGAAGTGGATGGCCTCCTCCTTCTTCCTAGTCTGTCTTAGTCTGCAAGCCAGGCCGACACCTGTCCACCATGTGCACCCCACTCGGTTTGAAACACCAGTGGCAGAGCCTCAAGACTCACAGCAACATGTCACCACAGTAGGACAAACCAACAAAGTTTCTCACTTTGTTGACAGTGGGTTTTGGTTCTCATCAAATACCCAGAAAACCTTTTGGTTGTTAACATCTCTTGTTATAAGCATGGCTACCACTGGTAGCCTGATGGGGCCACTTTGGGGTTTGTGAGGGGACTACTATATTTGTATGCAAATAACAGGTGCTATACTTGTGCCCCCTGCCAGACCAAGCAACATCTCCTCAGTTAGTTTCCTATGCATGCTATGCACATTATGCGTATATGCATTCTTTGCCTGGGTGGGTTATATGTAAAAATACAGTAACCATACTCCTTCAAGTTATAAACTAATTGAGAAATATATACAGGAACTAGGAATAAAAACAATAGTTTATTGCCAATAAAATTGGACTGGAGGCCACATGTAAACACAAGGAGAAACACACTCAAACCTGTGAACAGAAATATTTTAAGAGAAAAAGTGACCTTTTTTCCCCAATCTTATTATTCAGGAATCACTCTGCCAGAAAGCTCTAATAAAAAGAAGTACAGAGGTGCAAGTTCTCTTCCACAGGTAAGACTGCCAGTAAAGGGAGAAATGTTTCTTCTTAAATCTGTTTCAATGCTTTATAGTATATCCCTTTCAGTTCCTATCACAACTTATCAAAACCTTCTGGAACTTAATATATCAGAACATTCACGATCTATTCACACTCAGGATATGGACCATTTCAGCTTACGTTACATTAAGCTTTTAAGCCAAGATGCTGTCACATATCCTTTACTCAGATACAAACCTACATTGAAAAGAACGTACCATTTAAAAATTAGGCCTGTAATTTTTAGTTTAAAACAAAAATTTAGTTTAAAAACAAAACAAAAAAAAATATATCTATTTCCAAGTCCTTTAACCTTTTTCAGGAATTTTATGCATTTGGTTGTTGTTATGGGCCAGCGAGTCAGACCTGACTCCTAGTGACCCCTCCTTGGGTTTCTGAGGTGGTATCACTATGGAAATAGATTGCCCAACCGTCCTTCTGAGGAGTGGCTGGTGGGTTTGAACCGCCAGCCTTCTGGTTAGCAGCCAAGTGCCTTAGATACTATGCTACCAGAGCTCCTATGCATTTGGTTAGTATTGTTTACTTCTCACATAGCTCACAATTTATTAAGGACCATATACATGCAAAACATTATTCTAAGCACTAGGTCACAAACAAAATAGACAGGAATATAACTATTCCTGTAATTCCAACAGAAAGACAATGAGACATTGAATTAAGAATATTTCTAAAAAGTATGTTTTCTGTATGTTCTATATTTTCCTTCCCTGCTACTGCCAAGAAGTTAGTATTCTGTTTACATTAACTGACTAACAAATTGGACAAGGGATTTACTATGACAACCGTCCATGCGAGTAAACTAAAAAAAAAGGAAATAGAGCTGTAGTTACAGAACTTGTAAATGGTAGGGGAGTCAAGACAACTACAAGATAGAATAGACTGTTCTAAACTTGGGAAGATGTAGTTTCCAACCCCCAAAGAAAAATAAAGATTGTATTTCTAAAAATACAGATAACAAAAGGTAATAGGCGAGTAAACTAAAAAAAAAAGGAAATAGAGCTGAAACTAATCCTCCACTTTCAGACTTCAAACAATGAAAATCAGCACCATTAGATCCTATTTGCATAACCATCCCATACAGGTAACCCCGCTTTTCAAAAGTTCACTTTACACCACATCATTTTTACAAAAGACCTGTATTATTAGTAGGTGTTCTCGCTAACCAAAAAAAAAAAAAAAGCGAGGATTTTCGTTTTTTAAGAAAAAGGCAGAAAAATGAAACTAGCATTCAGTGTTTTGCAGCGAGTCCATTAAAGAGGTAGCACAAACCCAGTAGGAAAAGTAGCATCACTGTGCTCCCTCTTGGGGACTACGCTCTGAACTGAGTCTGTGAACGCTGTCTGTTAGTATTATTTCAGGTTTTATGTGTTACTTGGTATGACTAGCACGTTATTATTATTATTGTCTGGGAACATTAAAAATTTTCCCATATAAATTAATGATAATTGCTTCTTTGCTTTACATTATTTCATCTTACAAACACTCTACTTTCAGATAGCGGGGAAAACCTGTATTCAAGATACATATCCTCTTATATGTAATATTTGCATATTTACACTAGTAGCATAGTGGCTAAAGCACTTGACTGCTAACCAGAAGGCTGGCGGTTCAAACCCACCAGCCACTCCTCGGAAGGAAGGTTGGGCAATCCACTTCTGTAGTGATACTGCCTCAGAAACCCAAGGAGGGGTCACTAAGAGTCGAGTCGGACTCGACTGCACTTAATAATTCCTCCCTTCTCCCACTTCAGGGTTTCCCAGCTAACTATCTTCTCGACTGTTCCCATACTATAGTATGGATTTCATTCAAAGTATGAAAGCCACAATCCTTGAGAAGCATCAGAATGAAGACTACATGTCTAGAAAGTTTGGGCTCAATGGAAGCAAGAAAGAACAGACTACGGAGGCTACCAAACATTAGAGATCATCTTATAAAATGGTTCACAGAACGTAAAAAAGTCAATGTAAGAAAGACTAAACTAGAATTATCAAAGTATATGCTAGAACTTGGTCTCCCTTAAGTTGTTCTACAAATGTTATGGTGAGCCATTCTTTCTGGAGAAATTCCTTTCCATTCTCTTGAATGTGGCAGTCATTACTGACAACGGAAAGAACTATTTTTAGTAAGTTCACAAAACATTCATGAGGCTTTCTAAACATGGAGAAAAACTGCCTTTCAAGAAACCGAAGTTCTGCTCCTCTTCCAAAGACCAAACATCATATAATTCCCAAAGAAATTTATTTCAGGTCATTTGACTAACAATTACATTAATCATATACTATATTGCGATTCTAAATGAAATGTCCATTTTCTACCCACGTCAATCACTAAAGGGTATTCAGCAAAGATCTAAAGAAATGCCAGTAGCTCCGCACTCTGCCCAGCGCGCAAAGTTTTGATGTAAGGGCAGAAAATAAATAACGGCCTTCTTTGTCTTCTTTCTACTCCTTAATTGTGCCCCACAGCGCAGTGTCCTTGGTGCCAGAAGCCTTATTTGAAAAGAGGCGTTTAAAAATGTATTACCTGTTGTGCCTGAAAGCGACTGTTAATGCATTATCGTTAACAAGTTTGCAGAAGATACACACGCCCAAACTAGAGAAAGGGTTTGTGTACCCTTGAAAATCAAAATTGCTGGCCCGCTGTCCATCCACTGGAGTTCTGCAAGCTGTAGAAGTACACAGGCCACACTAACTAGACACCAATCTCGAAGCCGGCAGCCTTTTATTTTAAGGGAGAAGGAAGAAAGCTAATAATGACCTCTCAAAGAAAGAAAGGGTGACCCCTCCCCCCCGCCTCAAGAGGAATTTCTCCCCAATAATGGCTCCACGCCGAGAGAAGAGCAGCTACGTCCGGGCTCCTCCTCATGATCTCGGCTAGGCCAGAGCCCCTCCTAAAGCTAGGGTCGAGACCTCTTCTCTCCAGCTAGCTAGGCCTCCGTGCTCGCTGCCTCCTCGTTTCCTCCACTAGCGCCCGCCGTCCCGACACTGGCCCTGGCCAGGCTGACAAGCGCGCGCGCTCCCACCTACCTCAGCCGCTAGTAGCCCGGCACCTCAGAGCGTCCAGGGGCTTCCCATCAGCTGGGAACCGCACGCTAGCGTCGCTCCCTCCCCAGCCCCGCCTCTGGATGGCGGACAGCAGAATCCGCCGCAGAGAGGCAGGCAACGATGGTGACGGCAATCGAGTAGATGCTAGCTGCGAGCTTCGGTCGCGGTTACCGCTCAGGGTTCCTGCTCCAGCTCCGGACCCAGACGAAAAGGCCACCACGACTCCGTACTGCGAGGGGCAGCGTGCGCGTACTCACGAGGGCCGCGCACGCACAGCACGCACAAACGCATCGCGAGACCGGATCCCCGCGGACGACGGCGCGCGAGCTTGGAATAGCCCTGGCAGCCAGGCTGCGCTTGCGCGTCGTAGGTTAAGACACAGGAGGTAGGTGGGCTTTGGGTCTGAGCGGCTAAGGTTCTGGTGCAGCCCGCAGCATCTTGGTGGGAGCAAACCTCCAAAAAGAGAATTGGTAATTTCCCTACGTAGATTGATTTTCTTCTGTTTTTCGATGTCAGAACTCCTATTGACCCCTTTCTCAGATTACAGAACTACTAAGTGGTAGACTTAAGATTTGAAGCCAGCAGTCTCCTAGAAACTGTTTTAATTTCTGTTGGCAAAACGATTTATTTAATACATGATTGTGTTAGGTGATCCAGCCTCCATCTATGAGTTACTTATAGACGGGTGGAGTGCAAATAATGAGGGTGTTGGGACCCTTAGGCCTGGAATCACGTGATAATGAAAAGCCTCTATTTCTGCGATACCCTATTTTTTTTTTCTTTACATTTTCACCTACATAACTTCCCTAGTTTCGCTGTTTTCTTCATTCTACCATCACAGGAATGGATGAGACAAAAATGTTTTGCTTACTAGTTCCCTTTTATGTATTTGAGATTTCTGGCATACCAGCCAGCATATTAGCAGACCAGATTAGTTTCCCCAGTCCAGTCCTTCCTGGAAGCCACACTGACAGGATCAATATTTAGGGCTGTTGTTGTTATGTGCCCTCGAGTTAGACCTGACTCATAGTGACCCCTCCTTGAGTTTCCAAGGCAGTATCACTATAGAAGTAGATTGCCCAAACTTCCTTCTGAGGAGTGGTGGGTTTGAACTGCCAGTCTTCTGGTTAGCAGTCAGGTGCCTTAGGCACTAACTACCAGAGCTCCTTAGAAGACAACACTTCATGAGGCAGGGGCTAGAAGCTAGATGCTGGAGGCTACAATTCACAGCACTGAGTCCTACAGTATGCACAGCCCTTGTCTGGGAACTGCCATGTCAGTAGAATAAAACAGAGCAACTTTTCTAAGTGCACACACATGCCAGGAGGGAAACCAAATACAGTACGTAAAACAAGGCAAGCCCATTGATTTTTCTGGCAGGCAGGGTTTCTTAACATGATTCTAAACACCATGTGAATGAATTACCTATACTGAATACTAGGAAAAAGGACTGATCATACTGGTATTATTTATATATAAAGGGAAAATACCCATATAGGAAACAGTTAAAATGTGAACACATATTTGAGGGCATATTAAGAAAATAGCTTACAAAACAAAACAAAACAAAAACCCTTTTAAAGACAGGCTTTCTCTAGGCAAAGTTGCTTTTTCACTTTTGAAGTGGAATTCAAGAATGCACAGCATGACTACTCTAGATCATGTCCTGACTCCTTAACTCTAAACTTTAGATTGTCTGAAACAGCATTTGTACAAAAAACTACTTAAACAAAGTTTCATACGAACAGAATCAAATGATTTGTAGGCCCAACAGAGGAGCCAGAGTAATAGAAGTATAGTCATGGATTGAGTAAGTCTGTTTGAGCAATATCTGACCACATGTCTGTGGTCCTGGAAGGTTTTAGTACAGTTCAGAGATCCCAATCAGAAAATGTAATGTAGCAAATCCAACAGCTTCCCACATGAAACACATGTATCCCATGTCTTTTGTATTCAAATTGCACTGCCTGGCATATAATGGTACAGAACACATATAACCTATAATACATATGTCTTGACAGTCATACAGCAGCCCAAGGCTTATTCCTATGAGGCCATACATGCCACCACCCTCCAGCCTTTTTTTTTTTTTTTAACCAACTCTAACACCAGATATCCCTCCCATGGCACTCACTACTACTGTGCAAAAAAAAAAAAAAAAAAAACCACTGCTGTTGAGCCAGATCCGACTCATAGCGACCCCTCCTTGGGTTTCCGAGGCGGTATCACTACAATAGTAGATTGCCCAACCTTCCTTCTGAGTGGCTGGGGGGTTTGAACCACCAGCTTTCTGGTTAGCAGTCAAATGCCTTAGGCACTACACCACCAGAGCCCCTACTACTTTCCTGGGTTAGGTAATTCATTGCAGTGGCCATACAGAACTGAGAGAGACAATACTCAAGATTATGGGATTTATTAGGGAAGTAACAGGCTACGACTCAGGTTCAGGAACACTCTCAGGATACAATTCTTCTATCAGGATAGTGTTCCCGCTGCTATGCCTTCAGGCATGCCCCTCCGACCCCGTCTCTGCCTGGCCTCTGCCCTGCTTGGGCAAGTGATACAAAGCTCTTTTAGCTCTGTGTAGTGCCTAAGGCATTTGACTGCTAACCAGAAGGCTGGTGGTTCAAACCCACCAGCCACTCCTCAGAAGGAAGGTTGGGCAATCTACTTCCATAGTGATACTGCCTCGGAAACCCAAGGAGGGGTGGCTATGAGTTGGAAACTACTTGATGGCAGTGAGTTTTGGTTTTTTTGGATAGGTAAACCCAGGTGCACCCTACTCTGCCAGCATGCCTCCTGCCCCAAAGGCACTCAGCTTTCTTGCTCTGTGGGCCACCAAGCCCACCGTTGTCTCATGCCTCTCGGTTCCTCAGCCTGTTGTCTTGCCCTGTCATCTCTGCCAAAGGAGGTCCAGCGCAGGGATCTCGGATCCTAGGACACATGCCACTCCATCTACAGATCTTCTCCTGATGGCAGTGAGATCCCCTCTTCTTCTTTTAGGAGGGCTCATTTTAAGCCCAGCAGCATATCAAAACAAATCTTCTAGTTAAGAGTTCCATACACCTTATTTGCATAGTCCCACCCAGTAATCAGGAGCTCTGGTAGCATAGTGCCTAAAGCATTGGAGTGCTAACCAGAGGGCTGGTGGTTCCAACCCACCAGTAACTCCTCGGAAGGAAGATGGAGCAATCTTTCCGTAGTGATACTGCCTTGAAAACCCAAGGAGGGGTTGCTATGAGTTGGGTCCCACTCGACGGCACATAATAACCACCACCACCACCCAGTAATTTGGTTTGACTCACAAAGACAATGGCTAGAAAAGCCTTACCAAGTAAATTCACTGCACCACAAGCATTCTCTCTGTTTAATTTTCTTTTGAAAATATTACCCTTAAGTGAGTGCATTATGGCTCCCAAATGCAGCAAAACCAGTGCTAGTAACAGCAGCAGCAAGAGGCAAAGGAGAAATACTGATTTAGAAATGAAACTGTTGTTGTTATTTGCCGTCGAGTCGGGTTATTAAAACATGAAAGTGGAAAAGGAGTGAACACTGTTGCTTCCAATTTAGACGATCATGACGATCCTCAAAAACAAAATTAATTCTCCAAGCTGTTAAAGGACTTACTCCACTGAAAGCTAAAAGGCTAACAAAAATACAAGAGACCTACAACAGATATGGAGAAATTGCTAATGATGTGGACTGAGGACCAAGCAAAAATGAATCCCTCTCAGCACTGACAATCACTGCTAAAGCACGAAGCTTATCTGAGATGCTTAAAGAAAAAGCAGGACCAGACTATGATACGGTATTCGCACAACATCCAAATCATACAACATCCTATTTCACAGAACGTATCATGGACATTAAGTGACACATGACTCTAAGTCAAACATTCCTGGATTTGAATGCCTTCCTGTTACTTGCAACCCTTCTGGTACTTGCCACCTATGGTAACTTGGGCAAGTCATTCCACTTTCCAGAACAGTTTCTGTATTGTGAAATAAACACAACGTCTTCCTTGTAGAAATGTGATGTTAAATGAACTAATAGTTTTATTTAAAGTATGCATCAGTATTTAGAGATTCATTATGGTAGTGCAAAGATTAAGTACTTCACTGCTAACTGAAGGCTGGCAATTCGAACCCATTCAGCAGCTCCACGGGAGAAATAAACTGGCAATCTGCTCCCATGAAAATAATACCTTAGAAAATCCAATGGCAGTTCAACTCTACCACAGGGGGTGTCTATGAGTAAAAAATTGACTCAAGGGCACTTAACAGTAACAAATGTTTAAAACTTTATATAAAGGATTTTTAAGTGAATCCAAGTTTTTGGTATATTATTCTCAAATATAACCAAATAGATACTCAAATAAAACTTTTAAGAATTCATAGGTGTAAATGTTAATCAGGTAAACAAGGTAGAATATAAAATATGAAGAGCTGTATAAATCATAATATAAAATGTTGTAGGAACTGCAAAATGTACTGTATTTGTGTTATTCTAAAATTACCATAAAGGCTGAATTGGAAACCCTATGGTTGCATGAAATTTCCTGTATTTTTTTAATGTGTATGATGGACTTAATTTTTCTTGAGTATTAAAATCTGCCAATTGCTACCAAAAAAAAAAATTCATTAAGAATAAATACTTATTATGGTGCTTATCCTTAAAGTTGAGGGAAATAACTGTAGAGGATTTGAGTTTGAGCTGTATTTAAAGGTGCTGGGAATGCATAGGTGCAGCAGAAGTTGAGGCAGCCATGGAGGGAGAGAATAGCAAGTACATTTGCATTCGTACAGCCATCGACACCTACCAAATGGCTCCAGGAAAAGTCAGAAACGGGTCTGAAACGTCACATTATTCTGGAAAGAAAGCTTTCACAGAAGCAGCCTGAGCTAGGAAATGTCAGTGGGCAATCTTCAGCCATCTCTCTTAAGGGGGTAGACCTAGCGACTAACCTGAAGTGCACACTTACTAGCTTACTAAAATAGGTGCTAACCTGAGAAAAAACAGCACTCACCAGTCAGTTGGTAAACCACCATTTGATTGGGATTTGATCAGGGAAGAGAAGACTCATTTCAGACTCACCCTGCTGACTTACCTGTTCATTTATGCTGTATGTTGACATGTTACGGATTCAGTGGATCAGATGGAATTGCCCTCCACCAAAACCTATAAGCTCTATTCACATTAGGCATTACAACTTTGTCCAAACAATTGATTTTTTACTATCACTATAGGCAACTCCTCTTATCACAGACCATCTCTAACTTCTAGAAGGTTTGACCTCATTTCGAAGCAATCACCCCTTATTAACTTCTATCCTCTGGTCCTTTTATCCTTATTCTCTCAAATTGCACAAGGTCAGTCATATGATCCCACTTGCCTCTTTGACCAGGTGCTGCTGTTCAGAACCTTCAATTGCAGAGGGTAAATCTCTGGAAAGCCTTTTTTTTGGGGGGGGGGGCGGTGTGTGTGCTATGATATATATAGGTGCCTGAATAGTGCAGATGTTTAATACACTCAGCTGCTAACTGAAACTAGAGATTCAAGTTCACCTAGAGGTGCCTCAGAAGAAGAGCTTGGCGATCTCTTTCCAAAAAAATAAATTAACCATTGAAAACCCTATCTATCACAGGAGGCATCTACATCGCAGGGTAGGTGTGGAGTAAAGACTTTTTCCCAAAGAGAGGGAAAATCTTTTAAGAGGTAATCTCTAAAGCCTTGGAATGACATGCCTGATAGGTGTGTGTGTTTTTCTGGGGGCTTTGGGTAGTAACAATAGTGTGATTTAGGGTGGAGATGAGACAGTGATCAGTCATGTGCAGTCAACCATGCCTACATGATGTTGCTCCAATAAAAACTCTAGACACAGATAAGCTTCCCTAGTTGGCAATATACTATGCGTATTACCACACATCGTTACCGAGAAAATAAGTGTCCATGACTCCACAAGGAAAAAACCATTGGACATACCATGTTTGGAAATTTCCTGAACTCCGTCCTATGTGCCTCTTCCCTTGGCTGATTTTAATCTCTATCCCTCAGCTACTGTAAACCATAACCATGACTGTAACAGCTTCCAATGAGTTCTCTAAGTCCTTCTAGCCAATTATCGAACCTAAGAGTGGTGTTGGGGAGCCCTGAACTTGTGGTGGTGAAAGAAGTAAGGTTAACCTTGTGGACTGGGCTCCCTCTATGCAGCACAGGATTCACAGAAAGTGCCAGAATGGCAGGCTCTAAGAAACATGCACACTGGAGTTAAGAATCTGACTGCCAATTTTTGGTTTTATTACACTGTAATTACTTTGAGATATTCTAGTCTTCAGAAAAGTTTGCTATAGTCTAGGCACAGCCTTGTGATGTTATTACATTGAGGAGGGGAGCAAGGGGAGGCCACATTGATGTTTTGGAGATAAGGAGGACATTAACTTCATAGAGAAGCAATGAAACAGCTGAGGTAACTAAAAAAAAAAAAGGCAAGGGGTGGGAGTGGACAGCAGTTCAGAAAACCTAAGGCAGCAAACAGGAGTTCTGGTAGCATAGTGCCTAAGGCACTTGACTGCTAACCAGAAGGCTGGCGGTTCAAACCCACCAGCCACTCCTCGGAAGGAAGGTTGGACAATCCTACTTCTGTAGTGATACTGCCTCGGAAACCCAAGGAGGGGCTCACTATGAGTCGGGGCCGACTCGACAGCACATAACAACAACAACAAGGCAGCAAACATTCTCTGTACCTGAGGAAAGCCCTAGACTCCCAAAGCAATGGGTGGTAGGGTGGTGGTGGTAGACTTTATTGTGATTAATTATAACAACTGTGACTAACTTGATACTTTTAAAAAGTCACTCTGGGTGGTAAGAAGACTTGGAAACACGGTTGGGTGACACTCCCTAATGTTTGTGAAGACAGCTATGAAGTTTTTCCTTAGCTTTCTGTAGGCTCACCATACTTTATCTGATGAGAACAGTCTAAGGCACACAGGTCTAAGGCTTAAAAATCTTGGGACCATTAACCTAAGCAAATGTTTTCAGTGTCTTTATATCATTGTAGTTTCTTATTTTAAATTTTTTTGTAGTGACTTGCCAACCTAATAAACTCTAGAAGCCTGACACCAGGAGGATACAGCCAGCTGACTGTGTCAACACTTATTGAATGTTTTACTTCAGGTCCTGGAGAGAGAGACAGAATAGCAATTTAGATAAATAGAACATGGCTGAGGCCACATCACTTACTTGTTCTTAAGGTTAAATTACTCTAATACTTTACCCTAGTATCTACCAGAGATAAACAAAATACTCATCTGCCAGGAGAAAGATGGTGTATTGAGAAAGTCAGTAACATCTTCTTCTCTATCCCTTCAACAGCAGAGTGCAAGTAATGAAAATACTGGTAATACCGCTTGGTATGAGTGGGCCAAATTGAAGAGTTAAAATAGCATGCATATATCACATTTTATTTTTCTATATAGTATTCACTGATACTGAGTAGACAGGCTTTGGAATAAAGATAGATGTAATTTTAGTCCCAGGTCTGCCGCTACTAGCTGTGTGACCACTTACAAGTTACTTAGTCAATTCAATTAAACAAATATATATCAAAGGTTAGGTACTAAGTGAAGGACAGACATGGTCCCTGATCTCAGGAAGCTTATGTTCAAGTGGGGTAGACATACTAATAGATTTTAAAGAGTCACTCTGGGTGGTGAGAGGACTCGGAAACACGGCTTGGGTGTGTGACAGTCCCTAATGTTTGTGAAGACAGCTATAATGAGAATATAATCTTAAATGCAATGAAAAGAGTAGGTCTGGAATTTTCTGGTAAGTGTCAGGTTGATCTTGATGAGGTGCTGTAGTACATATAACATGATACAGGTATAATGTACAATTAGTGCTGAGCGTAGGCTTTTTCAAGAGCATAGCCAATTATCATCACTTCATTTGCAACAAGGGCCCACTTTAAATATAAGTGTGACTCATCTCCCCAAAAATGTCTGTGATAGTTGGAGCTGTGTGTCAACTTGGCTGGACCCCAGTTCTGTGTGGTTGTTCCCACGATGGGATCGGATGACTGTGTTCTGAGTGGCCAATCTGGCCAAGGGGAGTTTCCCTAGGGGTGTGACCTGCTTCCAGGATATCTAGGGACATCCTGGGAAGAGAGACATTCTTCTTTGGATCGGGATTCTGTTATGCTGACTACAACCTTCCGTGAGTGAGCAGCCCACCACTCGGCCTGGAGATCTTGGATTCGTCTTTCGCTGGAGTCAACAATCAGCGTACTGCCTGCCAGCCTTGAATTTCTCAGCCCCCTGTGGTTGTGGAAGCTAAGGCTGCCTCCAGCCCGACGTTTCCTCCAGAGACTTTGGACTTGCTGGTTTCTATACGTTTGTGAGCCATTTTTCTAAGATAAATTTCTCTCTCTTTCATATAAGCTTTGCTGGTTTTTGTTTCTCTAGAGAACCCAGTCTAATACAATGTCCAACCTTGAAATATACTTTGCACCTGATCTCACGTTTTTCATTCCTTCTCCAACAGTTTCAGCCTGGTCCAGAGTAAGCTAGACTATACCAACAAGTCACCATTAACAAGATTTTAGAAGAATAAATGGTGATTGTATATATAGGGAAGGCAGGCCATGAAAGGACTATGTGTCTACACCTGGAAGCTGTCTCTGAAAACCTTACAACTGAGACTACAAGTGTTCTTAAATACATTTATTTGAAAGTTCTACATAGGAAAAAAGGGATCTCATTTTCTAGATTTTCTCAATAGCTGCTGGAATAATGTTTTAGAAAGATCAGCACAAAGCTGGTCCCTGTGAGGCAGAAGTTAAAGATGTCTGAAATGTCCAACTTTTCCAACTGCTCTACCACTCCATCATCTCTAACATCAACTCTTCTTCCTCTCCTCAGTACTCTCCCTCCTGCCTTAGGGTTCCTATTTCACTGTAACATCTCACGGAACTCACAAACTGCCAAGGAAACGGCTCACGCAGTGATAGTGGAAGCTAGGAGCCTGGCAAATCCCAAGTCTGTAGGTAGGTCTGGAGGATTCTCCCACCTCATGTGGTTGCAGGGGCTGCTGAACCCAAATTGGCAGGTCAGACGACTGGCTGTTGTCTCAAGCCCAGGGGTGAGATAATGAGGAATTAACAGCAGGACAGAAGCAAGAAAGAACTTTCACAGAACATTCACACATATACCCTCAAAGAAGCTAAGGGTGGTGACTTGAGTCACTCTCTTCAGCAAGGTAGTACTCAAGATACATCCCACCCTAAACAAGTATGTTGTTGTTGTTGTTGTCTGCTGTCAAGTCGGCCCCGACTCATAGCGACCCCTCCTTGGGTTTCCGAGGCAGTATCACTACAGAAGTAGATTGCCCAACCTTCCTTCCGAGGAGTGGCTGGTGGGTTTGAACCGCCAGCCTTCTGGTGAGCAGTCAAGTGCCTTAGGCACTATGCTATCAGAGCTCCTAAACAAGTATAGAGACTAGGATTTACAATACATCACAAAACGGAGGAAGATAGCTAGAATTGTAGTAAGCAATTCACTACACTGCAATAACAATAACTGTTAATAGTGCTTTATAACAACATTGAAAGGCTAGATAGCATAAGAAAACCCACTCCCTACTCACCCATTATAATGATAATGGTACTAGCTAACATTTATTGAACATTTACCATTTGCAGAACAAGGGAGTACTGCATAGATTAAAATCAGGAAGGGAGTGTCAGGGTTGTATCCTTTCACCACACTTACACAATCTGTATGATGAACAAATAATCTGAGATGCTGGACTATATGAACAACAACACAGTATCAGGATGGGAGGAAGACTCATTAACAACCTGTGATATGTAGATGACACAACTTTGCTTGCTGAAAATGAGGATGATTTGAAGCACTTACTGGTGAAGATTAAAGACTACAGTCTGCAGTATGGATTACATCTCAACATAAAGAAAATGAGAATCTTCACAACTGGACTAATGAAATAAGCAGCATCGCAATAAATGGAGAAAAAGATTGATGTCATCAAAGATTTCGTATTACTTGGTTCCACAATCAGCATTAATGGAAGCAGCAGTCAAGACATCAGATGACATATTGCACCGGGCCAATCTGCTACCAAAGACCTTTTTGAAGAGCTGAAGAGCAAAGATGTCTCTTTCAAGACTGAGGTGCCTGTTCTGGTTACCTAGTGCCGCTCTGACAAGCATATAACACAAATGCAAAGGCCTTTACAAACAGGAGTTTATTTTCACAATTTGGAGGCTTTAAGTCCAAGTTCAAAGTGCCAGGCTCTAGGGGCTGGGTAAAAGCCCCTCAACCTTGGGGTCCAGCTCTGCCTCTTGCTCCCAGCACTGGAGCTAGAGGCGTTCTTCACTCAGACAGCTGCTGGCTGCTGAGGCTGAGAAGCTCCAAGGTTGACAAGTAAAAAAGACACAGTCTTGATGTTACCAAACCACATGGCAGGCCATTAACTTAAGTCCATTGTAAGTCCCAAGGTTGGCAAAGCATAGCAGGCTGCTGAGCAATGACACAGCTACATGCAGGGTCCAAGTGTACCATACGCTAGAGACCATTCCCAAGGCTTCTCCTTATATACAGGAAGCAGATCACATCCCAAAGGCAGCTACTCAGCTGCTTGTGGTAGATCCCACCATGGAGTTGATTCCCAGTCTCATCATGGGAAATAACTAGCACCAGCTGCCCAGCCACTCAACCAGGCCCAGACAAGTTGACACACAAACATAACTACCACAGTGCCCCTAAACCAAGCCATGGTATTTTCAGTCATCTCTTATGCACGTGAGACCTGGACGATGAATAAGGAAGACCGAAGAAGAGTTGATGCTTTTGAGCTGTGTTGTTGATGAAGACTAGTGAAAGTACCATGGGCTGCCAAAAGAACTAACAAATCTCTACTGGAAAAAGTGCAGCCGGAATGCTCCTTGGAAGAGAATGGCCAGACTTTGTCTCACCTACTTTGGTCTTGTTGTCAGAAGGGACCATTCCTTGGAGAATATCATGCTGGGTAAAGTGGAGGGTCAACAAAAAAGAGGAAGGCCCTTGACAAGATGGACTGGAACAGTGGCTCCAACGATGGGCTCAGGTATAGCAAGGATTGTGAGGGTGGTACAGGACCAGGCAGTGTTTTGTTCTGTTGCACACAGGGTTGTGATGGGTTGGAGATGACTTGATGGTACCTAACAACACTGTTACGCTATTTTTTTAAATAACATATTATAAAACATACACACAAAAGATTTTTAAAAATTTGAGACTAAAAAAGAATCTCTTGTATTTTCTTCTGGCTTTCCAATGATTATTATGCACCACACTTTGGAGACTACTGCTTTATCATAGGCAAAATCCAAGAGCAAAAGCAAGTGAAGGTCATCAGTTGTCATCAAACCTGAGTGTATATGACAGAATCGTTACCACCCCAGTATACTTTAACAGCAGCATGGACCCAGTAAAAAGTTACAAAGGAACTCTTGTACTCTCTTCAAGAAAACTCCCAAACATCCACACACCTGCTCCTTCTGCCAAGCTTTCCAAATCAGATGACTGAGTTGTGGCAGGACCAGGGCTGATGGGACAGATTCTAAAAGGTCCACAGTACTGTTCTAGGAGTTTCAATTCCCAAAAGACTCTCTTAAGCAAAAGCATGGAGAGAAAATGCTGAATTCAAGGATCCTTGGATTGGCTGAGCCAAGGCACCTAAGAGCCTCCCAGGACTTTGAGAATAAAGGCTTAGGATACCTTAATATCCAAAGCTATGAAGTGCCTGGAGTTGAAAGGCTAATAAAAATCCATCTACTACCAAGTGTCAAAGGTGCCCTGGTGGTGCAGTGGTTAAACACTAAGCCACTAACTGAAAAGTCGAGAGTTCAAATGCAGCAGCTACTCCCGCGGGAGAAATATGTGACAATAGGTGTCACCAAGATTACAGCCTTGGAACTCTATGGGGCAGTTCTACTTTGTCCTAAAAGGTCATTAGGAGCTTTGGTAGCATAGTGCCTAAGGCACTCGACTGCTAACCAGAAGGCTGGAGGTTCAAACCCACTAGCCACTCCTCCGAAGAAAGGTTGGGCAATTTACTTCCATAGTGATACCTCCTCAGAAACACAAGGAAGGGTCGCTATGAGTTGGGACCGACTCGATAGCACATTAACAACAAAAGGTCATTATGAGTTGGAATTTGACTCCATGGCAAGGGATGTGCCAAGTGTCAAGTTAAAATAAAATGGTTTTGGTGTGGAAAAAAGTGCTTGCCCACCACCAAATGATTTGAATTTCACTTTACATCTGTTAAGCGATATGCTAAATTGCAAAAATAAACTAATATTCAAAACATGGGCAGATATTTCTATATAGCAAGAGTGATTAGGATTTTTTTTTAATCCTGCAGTGGTAGTTTTTAAACTAATTCTAATAATATCTGTGAGTAATCTTGACTTCTAGTTCTCCAAATAGGTTAAACTTTCCTTTTGATTTCATACTTTTTTTTTTCTCTCTCTCAAAAAGAACAGGGTTAATGCAAAGTTAGAATTTCTTCTTAAAGGCCTGAACTTCAAAAGTATGAGCTCCAATAAATTGATGCCATATTTGGAAGAGAACAAAGTCAAGAAAAATAATCAAAAGTAAATTCCTCACCAGTCATGTGATTTAACAGTATACACTTATATCTACATACATACCAGCTAATCCACAAGGTACTATAAAGGTGAGAACACAGATACTGTGGGAATTTTGTAGGGAATACATTTGTTTCTACTTCTTATATTTTTACTTGGATCCCTGCTTGAGTAAAACGGTAAGTTGTTAAGAAAAAAGACCTTAAAAAATTTACAACTGGCAAAGTATCAGGGAATCTTTACCTAGTAAGAGAAAAGTAGCTGCTTTTAGCTCCATAGAACTTGCCTAATGGTACAACATACATTTTATTAAGTATGTGTAAGGAGATGTTGTTAACTACAAGTTAAACACCCTATCACATTGAGATTTTATTCTGTAAAGTTTTCTGATGGTTACACATAAACAGAATGACACCTCTCTATGCATCAACACATATTCATTCACTCTCTTTATATTTACATACACACAAAGGATTTTTAAAAGATAAACTCTGGCTTTTTAGGCAGAAACAGAAGGCATAAGAAAATGTCAGTAGATTCCAACATTTCTATAAAGCTATGTACCAAAATGTGAAGAACTAGCAGTCTTAATGACCTAGCAGTGCCATAACAAAAGATGCCAAAAGTAAGTGGCTTTAAAGAACAGAAATTTATTTTCTTACAGTTAAGGAGGCTAGAAAAACAAATTCAAGGTGTCAGCTCTAGTAGATCCTTCTCTGTCTCTTTCACCTTCTACTAGCTGCAACCTGTCTGCTCTTATGTTTGCTGTGGCTGTGTGCCTGTTCTGCTCTTTTTATAAGACACCATTCAGAAGGGACTGGATTTAGGATCTTCCCTACTCCCTGAAGAAGGATATCATGGTTGATAAAGTAGAAGGTCAGCAAAAAAGAGGAAAGGCCCTCAGCGAGATGGATTGACATAGTGGCTTCAACAATGGACTCAGGTATAGCAAGGACTGTGAGGCTGGCACGGGACTGGGCAGTGTTCTGTTCTGTTTTATGTAGGGTCACTATGAGTCGGAGCCGACTCCACGGCACCTAACAACAACTACTCTGATGTGACCTCATTAACATAAAGAAGATTGCTTTTTCTCAAAAGGGGCATATTTACAGGTTGTAGGGATAAGACTTCAACATTAACTTTTTGGAGGACACAATTCAATCCTTATCACTACCACCATTAGTTATCATTTCACTCCCACTAGTATGGCTACTCCTCGGAAGGAAGGTTGGGCAATCCTACTTCCGTAGTGATACTGCCTCGGAAACCCAAGGAGGGGTCGCTATGAGTCGGGGCCGACTCGACGGCAAACAACAACAACAACAACAGTATGGCTACTACCAGAAAATAACAACTCTTGGCAAGGATATGGAGAAACCTGAACCCTCATGCAATGCTGGTAGGACTGTAAATGGTACAGCCATGTGGAAAATACTTTAGGAGTTCTTCAAAAACACTTATAACCTAACAACTCCATTCCTAAGTATTCACCCCAAAGAACTGAAAGCAGGGCCTTAGATACTTGTATACCACTGTTCCTTGCAGCACTACTCACAACAGCCAAAAGGAGAAAATCTAAGTGTTAACAGACAAATGGGTAAACAAAATGAGCATATATATACAATAGATTATGATTCAGAGATATAATAATATATTCTCTTTATATGAATATAGTATATATTATAAAGATAAATGAAGTTCTGATACATGCTATGACATGAATTTTCTTAATCATGGTTCTGCAGAGGAACAGAGCCATCAATGTATACACACACACACACACACACACACTATATATATATATATATACACATAAATACATAGGAAGATTTATTTTAAAAACTTAGCTCATGAAATTGTGGGGGACTAGCAAGTCCAAAATCTGTAGCTCAGCAGATTCCTGCAGTTTTGTGTCCCAAAATCCATAGGTCAGGCAACAGCAAGAGTGAAGACCGGAAGAGTTCTGGCAAGAGTTTGGAGGCAGAATATACCCTAGAGAAAACTCTTTTTGCTGTTAAGACCTTTAACCCACTGCATGAGGCTTACCCATATTATGTAGGGTAACTTGCTTTACTTAAGGCCAACTGATTTAATCACATACAACTAATTCATAACAGCATCAACAATAGTGTTTGACCAAACAACTGGGTCCCACAGCCTAGCCAAGTAGCACAAAAAATTAACCATCACATAGATAGTAAGTAAACAACATGCTGAGTAAAATAAGTCTGACACCAAATGACAAATGTTGTATGATCCTACTTACATGAAATATCTAGAATACACAGATGTATAGAGACAAGTTTATTACTGGTTACCAGGGACTGAGGGGAGGGGAAACAGTACTTACTGCTTAAACAGGACTCAGTTTCTATTTGGGGTGATGAAAAACTTCTGGAAACAGTGGTCATGGTGCACAACACTATGAATGTAATTAATGCCACTGTCTTGTATGTGTTGTTATGTTATGCATATTTTATCACTCTCTCTCTCTATATATATATTTTAATGTGAAGAACTGGTAATGCTAGACTCAGATGTAAGTGGAAGACCACATTAGGTTACCACTCAGAACCTTTGCTTGCTATAAGAACTTGGCATGATCTATAAAACAGCACAATGGTGCATTTTAATAAACAAAATCTGGCTCTTTACCCGAGATTTCATTTTAGGCCCTATCTAAACACATTGTTAGGAACTCTGGTAGCATAGTGCCTAAGGCACTTGACTGCTAACCAGAAGGCTGGTAGTTCAAACCCACCAGCCACTCCTTGGAAGGAAGGTTGGGCAATCTACTTCCGTACTGATACTGCCTTGGAAACCCAAGGAGGGGTCAGCTAAATGGCACATAACAACAACAACAACAAACACAATGTTAATCCATCACTAAAAGATCTTACCTGACAGTTTTGAAAGACAAAGCAAGGCACCATAGTGAAAAGAGATTAGACACAGCTAAATTCTAACTCTGGAGAGTTTGCTTTCTAGTTTGTGATTTTTAAAATGCTGGTTTATCATTTAGAAGCAGACTCTACAACTGGTTTAACTGAGTTTAAAAATCCTAGGTATGTAAGAGCTAGTTCTCCTCAACTAACACCTTAGAGTCTCCCTTCCTCAAAAGATCAGCAGGTCACAGATGCACAGGAACTGTCAGTTGAACACAATATATAAGTCAACAAGGCCAGCAGGACATGAAATATACCAAATAATTAAGTGTCCAAAAAGAGTTGGTGAGAACTTAGTCATTACCCTTTCATTCTAACTTCCTTTTATAAAAGTGTGGTAAAACCCCAGCTCACACCTGAACCTATTATTTGACCAATATATATAATAGGTCTTATGTCTGTCTTGTATCAACTAAAAAGAACATCAAAGACCCTTCTATAAGAAGATATTTTTGGAAAGAAAACTGTAATATTTTGGGTAGTAAGTTGGTAGATATTTTTATAAAAATATGCAGAATATAATAGTTTTCTCATATGTCTACCAATGGAAATAAAATTAACAGATACAGCAAAAAACATTTCAGTAAAGATAATTTTAGGAAAATGCAGATTGGACTACTTTATTTTATAAGGAATTTAGGAAACATAAACAAATATTGATACTGCATTAAAAAACAAATTAAAGTTTGTACATCATCCAAATTTTAAAAAAGGATCAGCATGACACAAAAAAAATCACAACTAGATATTCAAGCATAAAGGTTATGCTAAAATGATGTAAAACTAAGAATCTCAAAGTGATGCAGTTGGTTGAAGGGAGCACCAATTGTCACCAATGTGGCACTACAACATAATCTATCAAAGAAAAACAGATTACTACTGGGTGATGTAAATAAGTAAATAAATAAACTAGAGGGATAACAGGAGCCTAAGATGCTTGGAATTTTAAAGTAAATGGTTTATTTGATTCTGTGGTTACAAGTGTTTTGTCTATTTTCTTTCCTTAAAGTAAGTGGATGTGTGAGGAATTCAAGCATATTTTTCCCAGTATGTTTTAGTTTTTCAGCAAGGGTATAGTTTTATATTGAAGAAATAATGATGGAAAGTCCTTGCCTCTTAAGTCATTTAATATACTATTAAGAAAATGATTCACTTTAACAGCTATAGTATGCTTTGATTTTCTCTTTTTAAAGAACTTGAAACAAGAATATAAAAAAGAAGTTTTTGTGTCTCTTAATTTAAGAAATATAATCCATGTACTTCCTGGAAAATCTCTATTTTCAGGAAATGAAAATATGAAATTCTAATACACCATGAATACTTAAAAGAATGTTAGGTGATCCAATTATAAAAACTTAAAATTAGAATCTTTAAAAAACGTATTGAAGGGCTCAGTATTACACTTTATGATTCCTTGTGAACGAAATTTCACCAAGAGAAGCTAAAGTCTAAGTCCAAACTTAAGCATTATGCTTGAAATTCTGAAAGAGAAGTCACAGCCTATTGAATAAACCTGAAGAAAAATCATATTAAAAGTAATTATAGTGTTTGTACATGCATATGTACATATGTATAAGCAAACATTTTCAGAGTAAAAAGGAATCATATTTACTATTTTCAGGCTACGAATCAGTTTTTTTTTAAGGAAGATTTAAAAAGTTAGTTGCTAGACATAGAGCCAGAAGTTTCAAGGGACACCTAACTAAAAGGAGTAAATACTAAAACTATTTGCAATGTAAAGAAATGCAAAAAACTCTTACACTATAAATCTTTAATTTTACAAAAACTGAATGTAACCCAACTATTGATGATTTATGATGATAAAAATGAAAACAAAAACTCTAAACCCATTTTGTACAAATTCTATTATAATAACATTCTTAAATCCAGTTCATATTGTTCCACTGAGTCAAGTTAAGTTTTAAGATCCAGAGGACAACACAAAATTAGACAGAGAATTTTGCCTTTCTCAGAAGATGATCACAATTTCTTTAAAAGAAGATAAGCTGGATAGCCCCTTCGTGACTTGAGTACTGCATTAAAGCCAATGGAAAGCCCAAATATTTCAATGTTTTTAAACCTCTGGAACATTACCCAGATATTTAAAATGTACTTATTAATATTTAAGTTTTATATTAAAGATGATCAGATCATATGAAAACAGGCCTGCTTTTAATGTAGTTTGATACTTGAGGGGGTATTCACTCAATGAAGATTTCTTTAGCAAATACTGGTTTCTTGTATTTAAAAAAATCAGCATGACAGAATTTTAAAAATCTTAATTTACACTATATTGTAAACTGCAGACAACTGCCATGTGTGTATCACAGATGAGCCCAGGTAAAAAGTTTTTTCCAGATGCTTATAAGACTTTGTATCTTCCTTTATTTGTTGGTTGGTATGAATTTTGCTGCAATAGGAAAAAAAAAAAATGTAAGTTATATGGTCAGAAACAGCCAAATAAGAAATACTTGTTAAGATAATTTCCTTTAAAACATAAAACTATCAGATTTTAAAACAAAAATGTTAATATTATTGTACTGAGGAAAAAGGAACTGTTCAATAACTATTTCTCTTTGTTCACATACGTGCTCCTTGATTATCATGTTTTGAACTGACTTAATGGTGGAGGCTTACACAAAAGCCCAAGTTTTTCTAACATATCTTGTTCAAATAATTTTAAACACTTGATTTAAAAGCTGTTTTCTTTTTCCTTCTCATTGTGAATACCCTATTTTAAATTTTTTATTTCTCCAAAACAATGATATGTAAAAGGAATTTTTAGAAAAGCCCTCAAAAACATATTCATAGAGAAAAGAAAAGGTCAACACTTTTCAGAAAGCCCTCATCCCAAGGTGCACATGGTAGGGAGAGTTTACAAGCATCAAATGCCAAAAGACAATCTGTCTCCATTGGGAAATGCTCTATAAAGGGTTACTTTTTCTACAATCAAAGTAAGTCCTTGGCTGAGTTTAAAAAGACTCATCATGTGCTGGCAAAGAAGTAAAGCAACTGGAGTTTTCATATATAGCTGGTGGGAGTGGAGAACTGTTTAGCAATACCTATTTAAAGCTAAACTACACATACGCTATAATCAGCAATTCTATTACAAGGTAATTACCTAAGAGAAAAGCATACTACTGTGCACCAGAGACATATAAGAATGTTCACAGCAGTGCTACTCATAAAAACCAAAAATCAGAATAACCCCAAAGTCAAATAGATAAGTAAACTGTGAAATATTTAAACAACTAAATACTATACATCTATGAAAATGAATGAATTACTGCTACATGTAACAACATGGATAAATCTCCTGAAACTAATCTCCAGTGGATGAAAATAGACACAGAGGAGTACTCAGCATGTATGTTAAGTTCACAAACAGCCAAACCAGTATCTACCTCAATCTACAGGATATAGTTACATTTGGGTGAGATGAATAATGAGGAAAAGGGACATGAGGGGGACTTCTGAAATGCTGGTAATGATCTAGACATCTTGATCTGGGTAGTGATTACAATGATGTACACACTTTGTGAAAATTCATCATGCTATTGTATTTATGACTGGTGTACTTTTCTGTACTTTGTCATACTTAAATAAAACATTTATTTAAACAAAACAAATCCTTGAGGTTTTCACTTACCAGCCGGATCAGTTCTTCTTTTATAAGCCTGGTGATTTCTGCCTTTGCTTTCTGCACAGCCAGTTCATTGGCACCTGGTGGGTGAGAGTAAACAAATTATTGATATTATTAGAACTACACTGGATGTTTATTCATATAATGAAAGCCCAAGGAATAAAGACTGTAGATGGCTTCAAGGAACATTTGTATGCCTGCTAAAATAGCCTTTCAAAGAATGGTGGCACATCATCCAGATTATATAATAAGCTGTTTATTAGTCTGCTTATTACTTTTAAAGTTTCAAATGTAACCAATTATGTCACATTGCATGTAGTGTTAACAGTTTCAAGTATGTTGATAAAAGAAAGAGATGATTAGCAATTTGTCCAGAAGACAACAAGAAAAGGTTAAAGGGAAATAAAACTTCCCTGGTTGATTTACTTAATAAATATTTATTGGACACTAACAATGTTCTGGTGATGCAGTGCCTAAGGCATTTGACTGCTTCACCAGAAGGCTGGCATTTCAAACCCACCAGCCACTTCACAAGAAGATTGGGCAATCTACTTCCGTAAAGATTTACTGCCTCGGAAACCCAAAGGGGTCACCATGAGTTGGAATCGAGTCAATGGCAGTGAGTTTGGTTTTTGTTTTGAGTTTAACAATATTTTTTGAATTCAGCAAATGTTCAGAAAGGTGTCATCAAAAGTCCTAAAGATGAATGACTATATCCTAGTTTGGTGAGTAATGTCTAGGGTCTTAAAAGCTTATGAGTGGTGGACATCAAGCTCAACTGGCATAACATGCTATACTAAACATTGTCCCACCTCCTACTTTGGCGAGTAGTGACTGGGATCTTAAAAGCTAGCAAGCTGCCATCTAGATGCAACGATGGGTCTCTCCT
>NW_006921699.1:6585151-6602875 GCF_000298275.1 Orycteropus afer afer | reverse complement strand
GCCCTGGAGAGAACAATCATGGGAGAAGGAAGGGCTGCTTATGCTTATGCACAGGGAGACAGCTCAGGGGTCAGGAGAATATGGAGGGATGGACACTGGGAAGAGGTAACTATGGGGAGGAAGTGGGAGGGGAGCTGTTGCATTGTGGTAAACTGTGATTAATGACATGAGACAAAGTATATGTGAACTGCTGTATGGAAAGTGAATTTGCTCTGTAAATCTTCACCCAAATCACACACACACACACACCACACACACACACACTTATGAGTGGCCATCTAAGATACAACTATCAGTATCTACTTTTATGGAGCAAAACTGAATGAATGAAATCAAAAGCTCAAAGAAGAAACTAGTCCACAGGACTAACAGCCCACATGAACTACTGCTCTTCTTAACCAGAGACCAGAAGAACTAGAAAGTGCCCAGCTACCATGACCAACTACCCTGACCAGGGACACAATAGGAGGTCCCAGATAGGATGGGTGAAAAAATATGCAACAAAATTAAAATTTCTAAAAAAGGTCAGACCTACTGGACTGATAGAGACTAGAGGAACTCCTGATATTATCGTCCTAAGATACCCCTTGAATGTGGAACTCAAGTTATTTCTGGAGGTCATCTTTCAGCCAAATAATAGATTGGTAACCAATGGCAAAGAACTATTTGTATAAAGGTTTAAAATGGGAATCTAATTTGCTATGTACACTTTCACCTAAAAAATAAAATACAAACAGCCAAACCAGTATCTACATCAATCTACAGGATATAGTTATATTTGGGTGAGATGAGTAATGAGGAAAAGGGACATGAGGGGGACTTCTGAAATGCATGCCCTTAATTCCTCATCCATATACATGTGATTCCCTTTGCAAAATACTCACCATATCATTTCATCACTTTTCCTTCAACATAGCTAGTCTTCCATTCATCTTTTTTTTTTTTTTTTCTAAAAAAAAAATATACTATTTTATATGTCGGGAAAGGCCCTCAACAAGATGGATTGACACAGTGGCTGCAATGAAAATTTCACCTTAAATGAAAATGATTCTTTGAAGTCACCTGTCAGCTAAATAAAAGAATGGCTTATAAAATAAAGAATATTACCTGTGAGTAATGAGGTCCTTTTAAAAATCATCTATATAAGACCAAATGGTCAAAAATTACCCGAAAGCAAAGATGAGAAAGTAAGGGGACAGGGATAACAGTACTGGAAATGGTACATCCAGAAATAGAATGAGTAAGAATGATGGCCTTATGAAAAATGTAACCAATATCACAAATAATCTATATTGAAATTGTTAAATGGGAAATTAAAATTAACTTGCTGTGTAAATTTTTGCCTTGTTGCTGTTATGTTGTTACGTTCTGTAGTCGTCTCAGACTCATAGCAACCCTATGTACAGCAGAATGAAACACTGCCCAGTCCTGTGCCAGCCCCATGATCCTTGCTATACCTAAGCCCATAGTTGCAGCCACTGTGTCAATTCATCATGTTGAGGGCCTTTTCCAACACAATGAAATTGTGTGTGTGTGTGTGTGTGTATTTAAAAAAAAGATGAATGGAAGACAAACTAGCCACATCGAAGGAAAAGTGATGAAATGACATGGTATTTTGCAAAGGGAATCACATGTACATGGGTAAGGAATTAAGAAAGACATGCATAATAATCAAAGAGTAAGGCAAGTATAGAGTAGCTGGAAATATTCATATAGTAATTATTTTTTTGGTAGCTATTGTAAATGGTATTGATTTCCTTATTTCTTTTTCAGCAATCTCTTTGCTGGTGTAGAGGAATCTTACTGATTTTTGTATGTTGATCTAGTATCCTGCCACGATGCTAAATCTCTCAATTAGTTCCTGTAATTTTTGTGCTGAGTTCCTTCTGTTTCCTTAGTATAGGATCATATCATCAGCAAATAGGGATCGTTTTACTTTTTCCTTACCAATTTGGATGCCTTTGATTTCCCTTTCTTGCCTTAATGCCCTGGCTAGGACTTTCAATACAATGTTGAATAGAAGTGGTGATAGAGGGCATCCTTGCCTGGTTCCTGTTCACAAAAGGAATGGTTTCAGTCTCTCTCCATTGAGAATAATGTTGGCTGTTGGTTTTGCATATATGCCTTTTATTATGTTGAGAAATGACCCTTCTATTCCTATTTTGCTGAGAGTTTTGATCAGGAATGGGTGTTGGATTTGATCAAATGTATTTTCTGCATTGACTGATATGATCATGGGATTCTTTTCCTTTGTTTTATTTATGTGGTGGATGACATTGATTGTTTTTCTAATGTTTAACCATTCTTGCATACTCGACCGTAATGACCCACTTGGTTATAATGTATTACTATTATTTTTGATATGTTGTGGGAGTCTCCTGACTAGGATTTTGTTGAAGATTTCTGTATCTATATTCATGAGGGGCATTAGTCTGTAGTTTTCCTTTTTAGGGATGTTTTTGCCTGGTTTTGTTATCAATGCTTCAAAAAATGAATTTGAGAGAATTCCATTCTTTTCTATGTTGTGGAATAGTTTGAATAGATTGGGATCAGTTCTTTTCTGCATGTTTGGGAGAATTCTCCAGTGAAATGATCTCAGCCAGGGCTTGTTTCTGTTGGTAATTGTTTTATGACCTGGTCAATCTCCTTTGTTTATGGGTCAGTTCAAATTTTCCACTTCATTCTGTGTTCATTTAGCTTAAGTAGTATATTTCTAGAAATCTGTTCATTTCTTCTGGATTTTGAAATTTGTTATAGTTCCTTATAATATCCTGATATTATCCTTTTAATTTCTTTTGGTTCTGTTGTGAAGTTGCTCAATTTGTTTCTTCTTTGTATTCTCTCCCTTTATTCCTTTGTTAAATTTGCCAGTGTTTGTCAATTTTATTAATCTTTTAAAAAACTCAACTTCTAGAAGTCTTGTTGATTTTTTCTATTGTCTTTCTATTTTCTGTATCATTTTTTCCTGCTCGAATCTTTATTATTTCATTTCTTCTGGGGACTGTAGTCTTTTTTCTTTATTTTGGCTACTCTTTTTCTAATGGTTGGAGATGCTGTGTTAAGGTATTGGTTTTGGCTCTTTCTTCTTTTTTTAATGTGTGCATTTTTTGGCATAAATTGGCCTCTGATCACTGCTTTTGCTGTGTTGCAAGGATTTTGGTATGTTGTGTTTTCATTCTTGTTTGATTCAAGGAATTTTTTAATTTCCTTTTTTATTTCTTCTATTTCCTAGTTTTTTCAAGGAGTGTGTTATTCAGTTTCCATGTATTTGCTCTTTTTCTGTTGATCTTCCTATTGTTGATTTCTAATTTTATAGCACTGTGATCTGAGAAGATACTTGGCAGTATTTCAGTGTTTTTAAGTATATTAAGGCTTGCTTTATCACCTAACATATGGTCTATCCTGAAGAATGTTCCATGTGCACTGGAAAAGAATGTATAATGTGCTGTTGTTGGGTGAAGTGCTCTATAGATGTCTGTAAGGTCCAGTTAGTGGATTGTATTGTTTAGTTCTGTGTCTTTATTGAGTTCTTTCCAGTTGTTCTATCTCTGACTGAAATTGGTGTATTAAAGTCTCCTACTATGACTGTGGTCATCTATTTGTCTTTTCAATTCTGTTAAAGTCTGATTTATGTATTTTGGGGTTCTTTCATTGGGTGCATAAATATTATTGTTATGTCCTCTTGTTCAATTGATCCTTTAATCATTATATAATATCCTTCCTTGTCTCTTATGGTGGTTTTTGTCTTAAAGTCAATTTTATCAGAAATTAATATGGCCATGCCTACTCTTTTATGGTTGCCATTTGCTGATGTATCTTTTTCCCACCTTTGATTTTTAGTCTATTTGTGTCTTTGTCTCTAAGATGTATCTCTTGTAGACAGCAAATTGATGGTATGTTTTCTTATCCAGTGTGCAACTCTCCATCTCTTGAGTGGTGCATTTAATCCATTGACATTCAGTGTAATTATCGTCAAGAATTTGTTGCTATCGTATTGTTATGTGTTTTCTCATGGTATTACTAGTTTTCTTGAGCCATATGATTTTCTGTGCTGAGTCTGTTTTCTATTGAATTGTGTTATCACTTTCTTCATTGCTATTATTTTATTATTTGCTAAGTATTTATGCTTGTATTCTTTTTCATTTTGATGTGAAGATTTATCATTTTTCTTAGAGGTTACCCTGTGATTTCTCAAGTTTAGAAGAGTCCGTTCTATCCTGCAAATTCTCTTGACTTCCTCACCATTTAGAAGTTCTGTAACTACATTATTTTTTCCTCTTTTTGATTTGCAGTTGTCCTCATTTGCCAATTGATGTCTCTCGTTTCCTGTTTACAATCTTGTAGGCTTATTTATTTTGGATACTTCCATAACTGGTTTGCTTTTAGGGTTACGGCATCACATGTGTTAATGGCTGGTTAATGTTTGCTATTGTTGGTTCTCTATACTAAGGACTCCTTTTAACATCTCTTGTAAGGCTGGTCTGGTTTTAACAAATTCCATTAATTTCTGCTTATCTGGAAATGTCCTAATTTCACCATCATGGTGTAGCACCTAAGACATTGGACTACTAAGCAGAAGGCTGGCGAAATCAAACCCATCAGTCACTCCTCAGAAGGAAGACTAGGCAATCTATTTCCATAGTGACACCACCTCAGAAAGCCAAGGAGGGGTCGCTACGAGTTGGATCAGACTTGACGGCAGTGAGTCTGTTTGTTTTTGAGGGACAACTTTACTGGGTATATAATTCTTGGTTGGAAATTTTTTCTTTTCAGGATTTTATACATACCATCCCACTGCCTTCTTGTCTGCATGGCTTCTGCAAAGAAATCAGAGCTTAGTGTCATTGGTTGGCCTTGTAGGTATTATTCTTCCCTGGCTGCTTTCAAGATTCTTTGTCTTTGGTTTTGGTGAGTTTGATGATGATATGTCTTGGTGATTTTCTCTTGGGGTCTATCTTGTTAAGGGTTTATTATACTTCTTGAATGGATATATTCTCATCTTTCATTGTATCAGGGAAATTCTCTTCCAACAAATCTTTGACAATTTTCTCTCTTTTTTTTTTTTGTCTCTTCCTGTTCTTAAATTCCAAACACACGTAGGTTATTCCTTTTGATGGTATCCCACATGAACCTTAGGCTTTCTTCATTTTGGTTTGATCTTTTTTCTGACTGATCCCTTTCTAAAGAAGTATCAAAGTATTCCGTCTTCAATCTCACTAATTCTGTCTTCCATTGATTCAAATCTACTCCTTTGCCCATTCAATGTATTACCTATATCTGAGAATTTAGTATTAATCTGGATATCTATCTATAGGTTTTGTATCATTTCTAATTTTTCATTTATATTGTCATTTTTGCTCTTGTATTGTGTTCCAAAATTGTTCTAGGTTTTTCTCTGTGTTTTCCTCATTTTGTCAATGCCTTCCTTGATCTGTCTCTCAATCCACTTAAGTTATCTAAATATGATTCTTTTAAATTATTTGTCAGGGAGTTCCAACTCCCTGCTTCTTCCTCTGGGATTTGTTCTGGATCTACATTCTGGTCCCTTGTTTCTACTGCTTTATCTTCCTTCTTTGTGTGGACTGTGATGGTGTGCCATATCCGAGACATTGTGATGTTTTTGTGTTTATATTTACTTGATATTGTATGGTGAAGTGATTTGCCCATGATTTTCACTTTGTTTTGTTTGGATGTATCTGAGTCAACAGGGTACTGTGCTCCTCCTCTACTCACTACCTGGCAGCACTCATGCACTCACCACCTGTCTCCTTTCCAGTCTTCAGCCTTCCATATGTCTGTGCTGTCTTTGGCAACTGGCACCTATTCATAGGTCTCTGGAATCTGAACTAGAAGGCTGTCACTTTCATTATCCAAAATGGCTACCGCTTGTAAACATTCAACATGACTGCTCTGTCTGGACAGGCAAAAGTCCACAGCTCACTTTGTCTCCTTCTTTGCTTTTGCCCTTTTCTGTTGTTAGCTACCCATGCAGTAGACCATGCAGCCCTTGGTGCATAGGGCCGATTTTGAGGTTAATCCTCAGATCCTAATACGATTTGGAAATATTCAGGCTATCTGTGCAATGAGGACAGCGACAGTCCACAGTTCTATTTGTCTCCTTAATATTTTCACTCAGGTTCTTCTACTAGTTGGTGTTTAATCCACTTTTCTGTATCCTTCCTTTCAAAGCTCAGGGCTCCAGGATTATCTTCTGTGTCAACTGGTTTCTCTTTTCTTTGTTGAAGGGGCTCTGTGTAGTTTATCTGACTACTCTGCCATCTTACAGGAAATCTCTCTTTTTTTTTAAATTCTTTCATCTCTTCCCTTTTCCTGATTTGCTTTTTTAAAAAATTTGTTTCTTACCATCCCTTGTTTGTCCTTTTGCAGCTTTCCCATTTTTTCTTTACTATTCTCTTTTCTTTTCTCTCATTCTCCTTTCCCCAGATATTGTGGCTTTTTTCTTTTTCTTATTATGTTCTTTTATCCTTTTTTAATATATTTTGAAAAATTTTCTTCTCACTTATTACCTTTCTTTCTCTCTTTGGAGACTGTCTGTATTTGTTTATGCACTTGAGTTTTCTGTTCTCATTCTTAATTTTTTGGTAGCCCCCCCATCTAACTGAATGAAACACAGCAACCCTTCCAAAACAAATGAAACATACCTGTACCTCCTGCAGCCCCACTGAGGGTCACCACTTGCTTTTGCACCAACTGATCAGCGATAGCCAGTGGCCAGTATCAGCTCCATTCACCCTCAACTGGTCCATGAAAACAACAAACAGAGATCTGTGCACACACTCTCATTTGCTATCATACCCACCAGAGACAAAGAGTGAGTGTCCAACTGCTAAAAACTAGCAAACAGCAGAGCACAGTACCCTGCTCACACAGATATAGCCAAACAAAATAAAGGGAAAAAAAAAAGTCTTGGGAATACCACACTATGGTAGTTAAGGTTCTGTGTCAACTTGGCTAGGGCTGGTTGAGTGGCTGGGCAGCTGGTGGTAGTTACTGCCCATGATGAGACTGGCAATCACCTCCATGGTGGGATCTACCACAAACAGCTGAGTAGCTGCTTTACGGATGTGGTCTGCTTCCTGTATGAAAGAAGCAGCTCTGGAAGTGGTATCTAGCTTACGGCACACTTGAAACCTGCATGGAGCCAAAGTTGTTGTTTAGCAGCCTGCCATGCTCTGCTGACCTTGGGACATTCAATGGACTTGAATTAATGGGCTGCCGTGTGGTTTGGTAACATTGGAACTGTGCCTTTTTACTTGTCAACCTTAGGCTTGTCAATCTCAGCAGCCAGCAGCTGTATGAGTGAAGAAAAGCCTACAGCTTCAGTGGGCCAGGAGCAGGAGGTAGAGCTGAAGCCCAAGGTTGAGAGGCTTTCACCCAGCCACTAGAGTGTGGCATTTTGAACTCAAGACTTAAAGCTTCAAAAATATAAAAGAATAAACACCTGTGTGTTAAAGCCATCCCATTTGTGGTATATTTCTGTCAGAGCAGCATTAGGTAAGCAGAACACACACCAACATACAATCTCAAATTAAATATAAATACACCACCACCACCACCACCACCACAATGCTTCAGACACAACAGACCATCGCAGTCCACAGAAAGAAGCAAGATAAAGTAGAAGAAACAAGGGACCAAGATACAAACTCAGAAAACATCCATGAGGAAAAAAGGGCACTGAAAATCACTGATAAAGAATTGAAAAGAATTATATTTGGGTACCTTCAACCGATTAAGAGACAGATCAAGGAAAATACTGACAAGATCAAGGAAAACACTGTCAAAATTAAGGAAAACACAGAGAAAACCCTAAAACAATTTAGGAAAACAAGAACAAATAAACAAAATAAACAAAAAATTAGAAATAATACACAAAGAGCAAATAGATATCCTGAAGATTCATACTAAGATTTGAGAAAGAGATAACACATTGAAAGGGCAAAGGAGCAGAGCCAAATCAATGAAAGAAAGAATTAATGAGACTGAAGACAAATACCTCAATTCTAGTTTGTTAAGGGATCAATCTGACGAAAGATCAAAACAAAATGAAGAAAGCCTAAGATACATGTGGGATATAATCAAGAGGACTAACCTACGTGTAATTGGAATTCCATAATAGGAAGAAACAAATAAAACCACAGAAAAAATTGTCAAAGATATTTTGGAATAGAATTTCCCTCATATGATGAAAAAAAGAAGTTCAACAAACCCCAAAAAAGGATAGACCTCAAAAGAAAATCACCAACACATATCATCATCAAATTAAATAAAAGCAAAGACAAAGAATCCTGAAAGCAGCACAGGAAAAACAAAAAGTTACCTATAAGGGAAAATCCAAAAGACTAAGCTCTGATTTCTCAGCAGAAACCATGCAGGTAAGAAAGCAATGGGATGATACACACACACACACACACAGCCCTGGGAAAAAAAAAATTTCAACCAAGAATCATATACCGAACAAAATTGTCCCTCAAATATGAGGGTAAAATCAGGAGATTTCCAGATAAGCAGAAATTAAGTGAATTTGTTAAAACTAGACTAACCTTACAAGAGTTCATAAAGGGAGTCCTTCGGACAGACAACCAACAATAGTAAACTACAATCGATGACTAACACACATGACATGACTCAGAAACCAACCCAGTTATGGAAGTATTCAAAGTAAAATAAGTTTATAAGGCTGCAAACAGAGAACCAGAGACATCAACTGGTAAACAAAGACAACTACAAATCAAAAGATGAAATAAATAGTATAGTTACAGAACTTCTAAATGGTGCCAAAGTCAAGACAATTGCCAGATAGGACAGAATGTTTTACACTTGGGAGAAAATAACAAATCACAGGGTAACATCAAAGAAAAATGATGAACCTTAGCATCAAAATAAAAAAGAGGAGAGTACAAATATTTAGCAAATACTAAAACATAGCAACAAAGGAGATGGTAACACAATTCATAAGCAAAATGAGCTCAGCACAGAAAATTGTATGGAACAAAGGAATCAGCAACACCACAAAAAAACATAACAAAATGACACCAATAAATTCATACTTGTCACACTGAATGTCAATGATTAAATGCATTACTCAAGAGACAGAGTTGCAGACACAATAAGAAAACATGATCCATCAATATGCTGTCTATAAAACACTCACCTTAAGACACAAAGACAAAAATAGACTAAAACTCAAAGGCTGGAAAAAAGATATACCAGGCAAATGGCAACCAAAAAAATGCAGGAGTGTCAGTATTCATTTTTGATAAAAGACAAAAATTACCATAAGAAACAAGGAAGGACATCATGTAATGATTAACAGATCAACTGAACAAGAGGCCTTAACCATAATAAAAATCTAAGCACCCAATGAAAGAGCCTCAAAGTACATAAATCAGACTTTAACATAATTGAAAAGGCAAATAAGATGACTCCATAGTAATAGTTGTTGCTGTTATGTGCCATCAAGTCAGACCCGACTCACAGTAACCCCTCCTTGGGTTTCCGAGGCGGTATCGCTACAGAAGTAGATTGACCAACCTTCCTTCCGAGCAGTGGCTGGTGGGTTTGAACCGCCATCCTTCTAGTTAGCAGTCAAGTGCCTTAGGCACTACACAGTAATTGTTGTTGTTGTTGTTGTTATGTGCCGTCAACTCAGACCGAACTCATAGCGACCCCTCCTAGGGCTTCCAAGGCAGTATCACTACAGTAGTAGATTGTCCAAGCTTCTTTCCGAGGAGTGGCTGGTGGGTTTAAACCTCCGGCCTTCTGGTTAGCAGTCAAGTGCCTTAGGCACTACACTACCAGAGCTCCCTCACTGTAATAGTAGGAGACTTTAATACACCATTTTCAATAAGAGATAGAACAACTGGAAAGAAACTCAACAAAGATGCAAAAGAACTAAACAATATGATCAACCAACTTGACCTTATACATCTACAAAGCACTTCACCCAACAACAGTAAAATATATATTCTTTTCCAGCACACATGGAAACTTCTCCAGGATAGACTGTACATTATGCCACAAAGCAAGCCTCAATAAATTAAAAAACACTGAAATACTGCAAAGCATCTTCTCAGATCACAATCTATAAAACACTAGGAAGACTAACAGAAAAAACAACAAAGGAATGGAAACTGAATAACACCCTCCTCAAAAACAACTGGGTAACAGAAGAAACAAAACATGAAATTAAAAAATTCTTAGAATCAAACAAGAATGAAAACACAACATACCAAAATCTTCAGGACACAGCAAAATTAGTGATCAGAAGCCAATTTATAGCAATAGATACACACATCAAAAAAAGAAAGACCTAACACTTAAAATCAATACTTTAATCCAACATCTCCAACAATTAGAAAAAGAACAGCAAAAAAAGCCTTCAGTCCCCAGAAGAAAAGAAATAATAAAGATACAGGCAGAAATAAAAGAAACAGAAAAGAAAAAGACAATAGAAAAAAAATCAATAAGACCATAAGTTGGTTCTTTGAAAAGATTAATAAAATCAACAAACCACTGGCAAACTTAACAAAAGAAAAGGAGAAGATGCAAATAACACAAATAAGAAATGAAATGGGTGATGTCACAACAGGACCAACAGATATTAAAAAAAATAGTAGTATCATGATACTATGGAGCTCTAGTGGCATAGTGCCTAAGGCATTTGACTGTTAACCAGAAGGCTGGTGGTTCAAACCCACCCAGCCTCTCCTCAGAAGGAAGATGGAACAATCTACTTCTGTAGTGATACTGCCTCAGAAACCCAAGGAGGGGTCGCTATGAGTCGAAATCGTAACATCATGACACTATGAAGAACTGTACTTCAACAAATTTGAAAATCTAGAAGAAATGGACAGATTTCTAGGAAACACACTACTTACCTAATGTAACACAGACTGAGGTAGAAAATGTGAACAGACCCAGAATAAAAGAAGAAATTAAACAGGTCATAAAAAAAATTACCAACAAAAAAAGTACTGGCTGAGATGGTTTCACTGAAAAATTCTACCAATCATTCAGAGAAGAGCTGACACCAATCCTACTCAAACTATTTCAGAACACAGAAAAGGATGGAACCCTCCCCCAAATTCATTTTACAAAGCAAGCATAACTATAACAAAATCAGGCAAAGACACCACTAGAAAGGAAAACTATAGGCCAATATCCCTCATGAATATAGATATAAAAATCTTCAACACAACCCAAGCCAACAGATTCCAGCAATGTATCAAAAAAATAAAACACCATGACCAAGTGCAATGCAAACCAGGTATGCAAGGATGGTTCAACATTAGAAAAACAATCAACGTCATCCATCACAGAAGTAAAATAAAGGAAAATAATTACATGACAATATCAACAGATGCAGATAATGCATCTGATAAGATACAACACCCATTCTAATAAAACCTCTCAGAAAAACAGGAATAGAAAGGGAATTCCTCTTAATAATATAGGACATATATGCAAAACCAACAGCCAACATTATTCTTGATAGAGACTGAAATCATTCCCCTTCCAAAAGGGAACCAGGCAAGGATGCCCTCTATCTTCACTCCTATTCAACACTGCATTAGAAGGCACAGCCAGAGCAATAAGGCAAGAAAGGCATCCAAATTCCTAAGGAAGAAGTAAAACTATCCTTACTTGCAAATGATATGATCCTGTACATAGGAAACCCAAGAGACTCACCAAGAAAACTAGTGGAACTTATTGAAAGATTTAGTATAGTGGTAGGAAACAAGATCAACATACAATAATGAGTAAGATTCCTCTACACCAGCAAAGAGATCTCTAAAAAGGAAATAAGGAAATCAATACCATTTACAATTGCTACCAAAAAGATGAAATACTTGGGAATACATCTTACCAGAAACACAAAAGACCCATACAAAGAAAACTACAAAACACTACCTTCAAGAAACTGTAAGAGATCTACATAAATGGAAGAATACACCATGCTCACAGATAGAAGACTGAAGACTGTGAAAATGCCAATAACTACTGAAAGCAATCTACACATTCAATGCAATCCCAATCCAGATTCCATCAACATTCTTTAAAGATATGGAAAAATTTAGGACTAGTTTTATATGAGAGACCTTGAATAAGCAAAGTGCTCCTGAAGAAGAACGAAATAGGAGGTCTCACATTTCCAGATTTCAAAACTGACTAAATAGCCACAGTTATCAAAACAGCCTGGTACTGGTACAACAGCAGACACACAGACCAGTGGAATAGAACTGAGAACCCAGAAACAAATTCAGTGACCTATAGAGTCTTCTGATGTTTGACAAAGGGCTGAAATCCATTAAATGGGGAAGAGAAAGTCTCTTTAACAAATGGTGCTGGCAAAACTGGATATCCATTTGTAGAAAAATGAAACAAGATCCATACCTCACTCACATCACACACAAACTCCAGATGGAGCAAAGATTTAAATGTGAAACCTAAAACTATAAAGTTCATCAAAGGAAAAACAGGGGTAAACTTAGGGGCCCTAATTTATGGCATAATAGATTATCAAGCATAACCCAAGATGCACAGTCAGCAGAAGATAAAGTAGGTGATTGGGACCTTCTAAAAATTAAAGTCTTATATGCATCAAAAGACTTCTCCAAAAGAGTAAAAAGAGGACCTACAGAATGGGAAAAAATATTTAGCAATGACGGATTGGACAAAAGAGTTATCTCTAAAATTTAAAGAGCTAAAGAATGGTAAAGTGGCAGCAGGTAAGGCTTCCCTATTAGAAGACTGATGTATTACTCAAAGTTAGACTGATGTCTGAGTTTGTACAGGTGTGAGATGGGCTCCTTTGCAACTATCTAAGCCATTTCAGCACTTACATGCAGACTCTAAGTTTGTAAGATACATCAGTAAACCTCTCAATAGCACCAACGAGAGCACAACAAGTATTTAGTTAACTAAATAGATTAAATGAATCTGTTACATATATAGAAGTCTATTACAAACCTGTACACCAATGCTCATTGCAGCACTTTTCACAGTAGGCAAAAGGTGGAAACCACCAAAACACCCATCAACTGATGAACAGATAAATAAAAAGTGGTATATATACACAATGGAATAAAAAGAAATGAAGTCCTGATGCATGGCATGACATGAATGAACAGGGAAAACATCATGCTGAGTGAAATAAGTCAGTCACAAAAGGACAAATACCGTATGATCACATTTATATGAACTAAACAGCGGTAGAGAAACCAGTGATTATTAGTGGTTCAGGTTATGGGATGGGGGAAGTGTCTGTTTTGGGGGCCCTTAAGTTTATGTTAATAGAGATGGAACAACTTGAAAATGGACAGCGCGAATGAGCACACAACTTGGGAGAATGGAACCAGTGTCCCTGAATTGCACATGCAGAAATTACTGAGAAGGCATGTGTTACATGTGTATTTTCAGCACAATTTAAAAAGGGAAGGAAAAAAGTCTATTACAAAGATGCTGATATTAAATATAAATGAAATGAGGCAAGTGTTTCTACCATTCAATGGAATAACACATCAGGAAAAAAAAAAAAAACTGTCACTAGAATGAATACAACTGAAATTAATGTAAGAAATAACAAAAAATAAAAATCTTACTGCTCTTAACTGCTGTCTGGAAAATGAATTTGCTCTGTAAACTTTCACCCAAATTACAATAACAATGAAAAAGAAAAAAACCCTATTACTCTTAGATAATACATTACTCACATCATTTAAGTTATGGTATTAGTCTACTCCTTTTATATATTTTATATATATATATTTATATGTACACACACATACATTCACACACACATGAAAGTATGCAAGAACTTTTATGGACATAATTTCAGAGGCAATATTTGCTTAGACAAAACAACTATTACAAGGAGGAACAATAGAGATGATTAACTTTCTAATGTAAATTGGCCAGAATCTTCCACTTACTAGAAGCATAAGTGGGCCAGTCTTCACAAAGCAGATATTCTTTTATAGTGATTTCAAGTTTGACTCAATTTTCAAAATGAAGAGTCCCAAATACAGATCCTTTGCCTGTGTGTACACACTAAATAAAGATCTTAAACTATTATTTTCCTGTAGGTGTTCCTTATTTCCAGTCCTTTCTAGAAATGACTTCACATTCTCTTTGCTTCTATTACATCTACATCAACCTTGCTCCAACTCGAGACTGAGAACAGAACCAATAGAACCTACTTTCAATTGCCAAGTAAATTTTCCGCTCTCCTTCCTTGGGTTCTTTGCCAGGAGGGAAGTATGTTCCTCTGATTGTAATTGCTGCTTCAGAATATTCACTGATTCTCTGCAGAGCTTCTTTAGAGGTAACTTTCCACCTAGCAGTCTATGGAAGAAAGGGTGGAGAAAAACCACTTCAAAACAGGGTAAAAATCTTGGTCTGATGACAAAGAACAGCTTGGCCAAATCTTATTATGGCCAATATAAAAATCTTAATTAACACAAAACCTAACACAGTAAGGTAACGTAGTGCCTGAGGCATTTGATTGCTAACAAGAGGCTGGCAGTTCAAACCCACCAGCCACTCCTCAGAAGGAAGATTGGGCAATCTACTATTGTAGCGAAACCACCTCGGAAACCCAAGGAGGGGTCGCTATGAGTCAGGTCTGAATCAATGGCACATAACAACAAAAACAACAACATAGTAAGTTTACTTAGACTTTAATGTATGTACACAGATTGCAGAATGTATATACATTCTAATGTAATGTAAATATCCATAAAAAATAAAATTTCTATTGCTGTCTCCCCTCTTCAGATATAAAACAAAGGAGCTATTAAAATGTTCATGGATTTGAAGAGATTTTTGCTCTTAAAGAAGAAAGATTCTCTACATCCCAAGAAAAAAAGATTAAATTTGTTACTTGCCTGTGGGAAGTCATTGATCTCTAATTCTTCCTCATATCTCTTAAAAGATTCATTCTGTCCACCATCCTGTCTCTCCTCTTCTTGTTTTTCTAAAGGCACATAATTGAGCTTGGCATTGATCTTTTCAGCAAGTTGCTCTGCAATGGTTTTTGCAGACACAGTGGGAGCCAGAATGGTGCCACCTCTGAGAATCGCATTGGTGGCCTGCTGCATCACATCCTGCAGTTAAAAAATATTTACAGTCAAATCTCAGATGAGAGCAGAGACAAGACCGGGGACCTCAGACCAAATTATTCCCTGGAAAGCTCCTTTGTTATTTAAAAAAAAACATTGGCATTGCATCTTTCTAAGGCAGAGTCCTACCCATATGTACCATTTACCAGTATGTATGACTGACACACAACAGTTAATGTACATCCATACCTTGAAGATACTGCAGGTTCAATTCCAGACCATCCCAATAAAGTGAGTCACATGAGTTTTTTGGTTTCCCAGTGTATAAAAAAGTTATGTTTATACTGTAGTCTATTAAGTGTGCAAAAGCATCATGAAAAAGTCTGAAATACTGTGAGAATAACCCAAATGTGACAGAGACACAAAGTAAGCATGTGCTGTTGGAAAAATGACACCAACACACTTGCATTGATGCACAACTGCCATAAATCTTCAGTTTGTAAAAAATGCAACAGCTGTCAAGTACAGGAAAGTGCAGTGCAATGAAATGAGGTATACCTATACCTCATGTACTCTCTTGATAGCAAAAGTGAAGAACACTTGATTCTCTATTGAAAATTCTACTGGATCATTGATGTATCTTTGTTAATTAGCTAACTCTTGATATTGGATATAATGAAATACTTCCAAAATCAATTACATACTTTGTGGCTCCTATGAGTTCCCTCTGAATTAGAATCTTGTCCCACTACCATCAGTGAGCTCCTCCCCTCTTTTCATAGCAGAACCCAACTTTCAATGTTACAGTAAATGACTCATGCAAAATCTTCAGAATAATGCCAAAATCAACAAACCGTTCTTCGAAAATACACCTAAATTTTACTGTTAAAAATTAACAGAAAGGCTTCTAAGAGAAAGATCCTAAGTAAAATGCTTTAAAAACATTTCCCTACTGTTCAAACCCATGTTAATTTGAATCACATAACTTGGGTATTTGTTCAACTGTTTATGTACCTAATAACCCACGCAATAAAAGCAGATCCAGAATTAAGATTTTGGTAATACCAACCAGAATACTGCTTATAAACCTATCTGTGGCTAACATGGAAGGTTAGGCATTCCAGAATAGGCACAAAGACCTCAATTAACCACACTAAAGAAATCGTTCAAATCCAATAATCAAAGTACTCTATATTCAGAACAGTGTTAAATTCCCCACAAACTCAAGAACAACTTGTTTTTCACTTATACTTGACACTGCTCCTAGAAAATATTTAAAACACAGAACTTAAAGAGTATTAATTAAGACTTGGAACAAATTACTTAATACCTGAGACTCGAGGCCCAAATTCTTCTGAGCATTGATTCTCAGAGCCAATCTCTTAGCAATTTCTAATTTCTCAGCATTTCCAGCAGTGGGAGCAGGAACACTAGATGTTCCAGGAGCAGCCATATCCTTCACTCTCTTCTTTGAATTAAACATGCTTTCAATTTGCTCATCAATCTAGAAAATACAAGGACGATTATTAGAAAGAGTTGGATCAGAAACACCAAAGAAGGTATATATGCAGAAACTAGTAATTATTTCTACCAAAAGACTGGGCTAGAACCAGGCAATTGTATTTATGTTAATTCAACAAAATAAAATAACAGGAAAACACATCAGCCTCCTTTTAAAGGTGGTATCATTTTATTTTTTTAAAACATCAGTTGTCTATAGTGAACAAGAACAGAGAACAGAGATACAAAGATGCATAACTAGCTGAATAGACTCTTGAACAGTCTAGGAAATATACCTGAAACTTACAAACAAGGATGGCTCCAGAGTTAAGACAAAGTAGCCAAAATGATACAAGAGAGTTGCCCCAGGGCTCAGGCCTTGAGGCAAAATTATAATGCAATGAAACAGGTTAAGAAGGGCAATAACTCAAGGCAGTGAACAACTAAAACTATGACCAATGATTTTCAGGGCAAATGGTATATACCATGTTCCTAAGGAAGAGTTCCCAAAACTCATCCTAACTTCTAAAGTGCAACTGGATTTATCTTGGGTAACACGATTAGAAAAGAGGGCTTATTGTCTATTTCTTTGAAGAAGGAAAGAAATGAAGGTTAGTTTAGTTTCTCCATATACACAAGAAGAACATAGACATGCTCAGTTCTCCAGAAGCCACATGACGCCCACTGTCACTGCCTGATCTCCTCAGGTGAACCACACTAGATGCAGAGAAAAAGTAATTATTTGGATTTCTTTTTAAAGATGCCTTCTGCCCTACAATGTCTACAGTTATCCACTAAAGAGATGCAAAACCCCTTAAGAAACGCAGATTAGGCAATAAGCCTTTCATCTTCTAAATTTCAAATGTATAGAAAAGCTTTTTCAGAGTTTAAAAAATAATTAAGTTAATACAGAAAGCCCTTTTATTGAAATGAGTCTTTAAAAAAAAAAATCATTGTTTAGAAGCATCTTTTTAAAACATTGGTTATCTAATAAAGAGGTTTCAGTTATCAACTAGTTTCAAACTTAACATTTAACGGAATAAAAGTATTTTAAATAGTATATAATGCATTAATATTTAAACAAATATATAAAATCAGGAATGGGGAATGAATAAAGTACTAGTTGATGTGGGTAACTTTC